>NC_138897.1:48810494-49055818 GCF_965194825.1 Balaenoptera physalus | reverse complement strand
TCTATTGATTTGAGTCTTCTCCCATTTTTTCTTGATGAGTCTGGCTAATGGCTTATCAATTTTGTTTATCTTCTCAAAGAACTTTTAGTTTTATTGATCTTTGTTATTGTTTCCTTCATTTCTTTTTCATTTATTTCTGATCTGATCTTTATGACATCTTTCCTTATGCTAACTTTGGGGCTTTTTTGTTCTTCTTTCTCTAATTGCTTTAGGTGTAAGGTTAGGTTGTTTATTTGCGATGTTTCTTGTTTCTTGAGGCAGGCTTGTATTACTATAAAGTTCCCTCTTAGAACTGCTTTTGCTGCATCCCATAGGTTTTGGGTTATCGTGTTTTCATTGTCATTTGTGTGTAGGTATTTTTTGATTTCCTCTTTGATTTCTTCAGTGATCTCTTGGTTATTTATTAGTGTATTCTTTAGCCTCCGTTTGATTGTATTGTTTACAGATTTTTTCCTGTAACTGATATCTAGTCTCATAGTGTTGTGGTCAGAAAAGATATTTGATACGATTTCAATTTTCTTAAATTTACCAAGGCTTGATTTTATGACCCAAGATATGATCTATCCTGGAAAATGCTCCGTGAGCACTTGAGAAGAAAGTGTATTTTGTTGTTTTTGAATGGAATGTCCTATAAATATCAATTAAGTCCATCTTGTTTAATGTATCATTTAAAGCTTGTGTTTCCTTATTTATTTTCATTTTGGCTGATCTGTCCATTGGTGCAAGTAGGGTGTTAAAGTCCCCTACTATGATTGTGTTACTGTCAATTTCCCCTTTTATGGCTGTTAGCATTTACCTTATATATTGAGGTGCTCCTATGTTGGGTGCATAAATATTTACAAGTGTTATATCTTCTTCATGGATTGATCCCTTGATCATTATGTAGTGTCCTTCTTTGTCTCTTGTAATAGTCTTTATTTTAAAATCTATTTTGTCTGATATGAGAATTGCTACTCCAGCTTTCTTTTGATTTCCATTTGCATGGAATATCTTTTCCCATGCCCTCACTTTCAGTCTGTATGTGTCCCTAGGTCTGAAGTGGGTCTCTTGGAGAGAGCATATATATGGGTCTTGTTTTTATATCCATTCAGCCAGGCTATGTCTTTTGGTTTTAGCATTTAATCCATTTACATTTAAGGTAATTATTGATATGTATGTTCCTATTACCATTTTCTTCATTGTTTTGCATTTGTTACTGTTGGTCTTTTCCTTCTCTTGTATTTCTTGCCTAGAGAAGTTCCTTTAGCATTTGTTGTAAAGCTGGTTTTGTGGTGCTGAATTCTCTTAGCTTTTGCTTGTCTGCAAAGGTTTTAATTTCTCTGGTGAATCTGAATGAGATCCTTGCTGGGTAGAGTAATCTAGGTTGTAGATTTTTCCCTTTCATCACTTTCAATATGTCCTGCCACTCCCTTCTGGCTTGCAGGGTTTGTGCTGAAAGATCAGCTGTTAACATTATGGGGATTCCCTTGTGTGTTATTTGTTGTTTTCCCTTGCTGCTTTTAATAATTTTTTCTTTGTATTTAATTTCTGATAGTTTCATTAATATGTGTCTTGGTATGTTTCTCCTTGGATTTCTCCTGTGCTGTATGGGACTCTCTGCACTTCCCAGCCTTGATTGACTATTTCCTGTCCCATATTATGGAAGTTTTCAAGTATAATCTCTTCAAATATTTTCTCAGTCCCTTTCTTTTTCTCTTCTTCTTGTGGGGCCCCTATAATTCGAATGTTGGTGCATTTAATGTTGTCCCAGAGGTCTCTAAGACTGTCCTCAATTCTTTTCATTCTTTTTTCTTTATTCTTCTCTGCAGTCATTATTCCCACTATTTTATCTTCCAGGTCACTTATCTGTTCTTCTGCCTCAGTTATTCTGCTATTGATTCCTTCTGGACAATTTTTTATTTCCTTTATAGTGTTGTTCATCATTGTTTGTTTGCTCTTTAGTTTTTCTAGGTCCTTGTTAAACGTTTCTTGTATTTTCTCCGTTCTATTTCCAAGATTTTGGATCATCTTTACTATCGTTACTCTGAATTCTTTTTCAGGTAGACTGCCTATTTCCTCTCCATTTGTTTGGTCTGGTGGGTTTTTACCTTGCTCCTTCATCTGCTCTGTGTTTCTCTGTCTTTTCATTTTGCTTAAGTTACCGTGTTTGGGGTCTCCTTTTCGCAGGCTGCAGGTTCATAGTTCCCATTGTTTTTGGTGTCTGCCCCCAGTGGCTAAAGTTGGTTCGGTGGGTTGTGTAGGCTTCCTGGTGGAGGGGACTGGTGCCTGTGTTCTGGTGGATGAGGCTGGATCTTGTCTTTCTGGTGGGCAGGAGTGCGTCCGGTGGTGTGTTTTGGGGGTGTCTGTGACCTTATTATGATTTTAGGCAGCCTCTCTGTTAATGGATGGGTTTGTGTTCCTGTCTTGCTAGTTGTTTGGCATAGGGTGTCCAGCACTGTAGCTTGCTGATCGTTGAGTGGAGCTGTGTCTTAGCATTGAGATGGAGATCTCTGGGAGTGCTTTCACCGTTTGACATTACATGGAGCTGGGAGGTCTCTGGTGGACCAATGTCCTGAACTCAAATCTCCCACCACAGAGGCACAGGCCTGACACCCGGCCAGAGCACCAAGACCCTGTCAGCCACATGGCTCAGTAGAAAAGGGAGAAAAATAGAAAGAAAGAAAGAAAAAAATAAAATAAAGTTATTGAAATAAAATATAATTATTAAAATTTTTTTTAAATTTAAAAAGTAATAAAAAAAGAAAAGGAAGAAGAGAGCAACCAAACCAAAAAACAAATCCACCAATGATAACAAGCACTAAAAACTATACTAAAAACAAAACAAACAAACAAAAACCAGACAGACAGAACCCTAGGACAAATGGTAAAAGCAAAGCTATACAGACAAAATCACACAAAGAAGCATACACATACACACTCACAAAAAGAGAAAAAGGAAAAATATATATATATCTATATATAAAAAAAAGGAGGAAGAGAGCAACCAAATGAATAAACAAATCTACCAATGATAATAAACTCTAAATACTAAACTACGGTAAACATAACACCAGAAACAAATGAGAGACAGAAAGCAAACCCCACGTCTACAGTTGCTCTCAAAGTCCACTACCTCAATTTTGGGATGATTCGTTGTGTATTCAGGTATTCCACAGATTCAGGGTACATCAATTTGATTGTGGAGATTTAATCTGCTGCTCCTGAGGCTGCTGGGAGAGATTTCTGTTTCTCTTCTTTGTTGGCACAGCTCCTGGGGTTCAGCTTTGGATTTGGCCCTGCCTTTGCGTGTAGCTTGCCTGAGGGTGTCTTTTCCCCACCCAGACAGGATGGGATTAAATTGGCAGCTGATTAGGGGGCTCTGGTTCACTGAGGCCGGGGGGAGGGAGGAGTACACAATGCGGGGCGAGCCTGCGGGCAGCAGAGGCTGGCATGACGTTGCACCAGCCTGAGGCATGCTGTGTGTTCTCCCGGGGAACCCTGGAAGTGGGATCCTGGGACCCTGGATCCCGAGACTCTGGAAGTGGTGGGCTGCATAGGCTCCTGGGAGGGGAGGTGTGGATAGTGACCTGTGCTTGCACACAGGCTTCATGGTGGCTGCAGCAGCAGCCTTAGCATCTCATGACCGTCTCTGGTGTCCATGCTGATAGCCGTGGCTTGCTCCCGTCTCTGGAGCTCGTTTAGGCGGTGCTCTGAATCCCCTCTCCTCATGCACCCCGAAACAATGGTCTCTTGCCTCTTCAGCAGTTCCAGACTTTTTCCCGGACTCTCTCCCGGCTAGCTGTGGCACGCTAGCCCCCTTCAGGCTGTCTTCACGCAGCCAACCCCAGTCCTCTCCCTGGGATCTGATCTCCAAAGCCCGAGACTCAGCTCCCAGCCCCTGCCCGCCCCGGCAGGTGAGCAGACAAGCCTCTCAGCCTGGTGAGTCCTGGTTGGCACCAATCCTCTGTGTGGGAATCTCTCCCCTTTGCCCTCTGCACCCCTCTGGCTGCACTCTCCTCCATGGCTCTGAAGCTTCCGCCTCCGCCACCTGCAGTCTCTGCCGGCGAAGGGGCTTCGTAGTGTGTGGGAACTTTTCCTCCTTCACAGCTCCCTCCCAGAGGTGCAGGTCCCATCCCTATTCTTTTGTCTCTGATTTTTCTTATTTCTTTTGCCCTACCCAGGTACGTGGGGAGTTTCTTGCCTTTTGGAAAGTCTGAAGTCTTCTGCCAGCATTCAGTAGGTGTTCTGTAGGAGTTGTTCCACATGTAGATGTATTTCTGATGTATTTGTGGGGAGGAAGGTGATGTCCACGTCTTACTCCTCCGCCATCTTGAAGGTCTTGTCTCCACATTCTTTACATGATTTTCCCAGTAATGTTTTGAAGATGAGATTATCACTCCATATACAGATGACAAAACTGAAGTTGGAGAGACTAACTGATTCCCCAACGTCACAGAGTCAGTTCCTTCCCCTGCTTACTCTTCCCAGTGGTTCATTCAGAACAACAATATAGCATTTGCCATAATGCACCATCATTAATTGTTCACTTTCCCCTCCAACACATCCTATTTGTATTTGGAAAAAGCAGTCAATCCACCAGGAATTCCTATGAGACTTCAAATGATTAAGAAATTTATTTTGTGAGCAGGAGAGTATGGTGGTTTGAGGTGGCCTAAGATTAAAGTCTTAGTTTGAATCCTTGCTCTGCTACCTATGAGCTGTGTAACTTTATCAAATAGTTTACCCTTTCTGAGCATGTGTCCTTACCTTTCACATACAACTAACATTTACTTTATAGAGCTGTTTAGAGGAGAAAATAAGAAAACATGTATAAAATGCCTAGTAGAGTGCCTGGCCCATAACAAACGTGAAGTTAGTGGAAGTGTTATGTTGTTTGTTATAATATTGCTGATATAACTTTGAATTCATAACTAAACCCTATTCCTTTATTCCTTTTCCCTAATTTAGTTCATTCAGTTCCCAAATGGCCCAGATTTGAGGGACTTGATGGGAAGCCAGGAGCCTGCCTTCTCTGTAAGTGTAGGATGCCTTGGTCCTGCAGCCAAATGTTCACCTTCCCTCCTGCCTAGTCCCATATGTCATTTTTTTGTACGTAGGGGAGTTGGAAGGTCACAGAGGAAGAGTCCACTTAATAAGTGAAAAAAATGGAAGGAGAGGTCACAATCAAGGATCACTTTGCCTGAAGTGATATAATTCCCCTGTGCCTGAATAGACAGTCTTAAATGTCAACTCACTCCAGCCATCTTGTTTTGTACATCTTCAGTGAGCTGAAAACACTAAGGTAATGCTGCTACTCCTGCTAGTGTTAAGAACTGACATTTACCAAGTCCTTAATATATGCTAGGCAACAGCCTGGAATAGAATGGAATAAGCCACTCAAGCTTCAATTTGTAGAAGACTTTTCCCTTAGTCCTATCCCATTGTGCTGCATTCTTGAAGCACATTATCAGGACCTATCTCTAGAACTGAACCCTGTGTTTTTGCACCAAACCTATAGAGCCAGCCAATAACGCCATTAAGAAACCCCACCCAATATGTGACCCATATTTAATGCTTGATGCAGAGCAGCACTTTACAGCTGTACAAATCAAACAGACTATTTGGATATTTTCTTCTTTTTTTTTTTTTTATAAATTTATTTATTTATTTTTGGCTGCATTGGGTCTTCGTTGCTGCGTGTGGGCTTTTCTCTAGCTGTGGTGAGCGGGGGCTACTCTGTTGCGGTGTGCGGGCTTCTCATTGCGGTGGCTTCTCTTGTTGTGGAGCATAGGCTCTAGGCGTGTGGGCTTCAGTAGTTGTGGCACGCAGGCTCAGTAGTTGTGGCTTGAGGGCTCTAGAGCGCAGGATCAGTAGTCGTGGTGCACGGGCTTAGTTGCTCTGCAGCACGTGGGATCTTCCCTGACCAGGGCTCGAACCCATGTCCCCTTCATTGGCAGGTGGATTCTTAACCACTGTGCCACCAGGGAAGTCCTATTTTCTTCTTATATTGACCTTTCTGCTGCTTCTTATTGCCATTTTATTTTCCACCAAAGTTCCAAATCCTCTGGGTCAGGCGCTTCTAGAAAGTCAGGCTTGATCAGTCATGGTCTTCCTCCTACCTCATGTACGGGAACTCAGTCTGTTAAGATACCCAGCAGTGTGTATTAATTGGCTCTGGTATGCTTTACCAATCTTATTTTGGCTGGTTTGCTTGCTCATTTAAAAATATTTTAACCTAGCGAACCAGGTTTAATCAGAAGCCTGGCATTTACAGTGATGCCTTTTGGGATATGTTCAATAAACACTTGATATTACAGTGTTGATAATGATGAGTTTGTTAAGTGATGTAAGTGTCAAGCAGCTGGGAAAATAGAAATTTGGCCCTCACAGGGGAGAACAAACACAGGTACTAATTTTAAGACCACAGACACAGCCTATGTAATTAAAAAATCTGGTCCTATACTCACTCCTCCAGGTTTAGGCAGTTTTAGTTTAGTTATGGACTTAAAATAGGTGGTCCCTTGGGATTAGGAAAAAGCCAAGTATATTTGCTTAACTGATCATGATAACTGGTCAGCACTAGAGCTTTTGGGGCTTCAGAGTATATGAAAGAAGTTCTGCAACAACTAGCCATTGGCTCAGGATAAGAAGCTACTATAGAGAAGGGCCTTTTCTGCTATGCTACACTAGCATGGAGAGCTGAAGATTCAGTGGGCAAAAGAAACTCCATTTCTCTTGCTTCTGTAGAATACTACAGAGGGTCAAATGACCCTCTAATTATCAGTTTAATCATTAATAATGGAATATTTGGCTGGGAAGTGTTTAATTCTTTCTAGCTTGCAGCCTCTTTACCTGGAAGCTTGCCCAAACCTGCAGCCACATGCCTCAGTTACTCCTATTGTCTTCCATAGCCCAGTCCTTTCCTTGCCCTGCACAGCTTCTTTTTCAGATTTCTAAAAAGAAAATAAAATGGAACACTATATATTTAGATAATTGACCTAATTAAATATGTGATTCATTTATCCTAAGTGTGCAAGTATTGTTTAATGCATATGGTGCTTCTAACAATTTCTATAAATACTTGGTTATCAGATCTTGGATAAGTATGCCTTATTGCAGCACTCTTACGGTGGAAAAACCAGATTCAATTCATGATTTTTAACTCACAACACTTTTCTCTGAAACATTCCATAATTTTTAACATTGTTCGCACTACATACATACTATATATTGCCAGGAAGCTAAATAAACTTGTAAAGTATATCTGCAGAATAAACATATTTATGCATTTACCTATTACAAACCTTCAAACAATTTAATGTGTAGATTTATACACATGCTTTGTAAGTCAGAATAGGAGAGACAGTTGAATTAGTACATAAAGTTTTTATTTAAAGTTTTCCCCTTCCAAGCAAGCTTCATTTACACATTCTAATACTGTACAAAATTTACATTCTCTGTGACTTATTTATTCACTTTTCACTTTCTAATAGTTTGTGCCTTTCTGAAATACAGAAAGCTTTACTTATAGTTCTCGTAAATGCTTTTATTTATTTTGGCTAGAAATAAAAAATAAATGAACAACAAGTCCAAGGAAAGCAAATACCCTTGTAGAAATGGTGACTTTCAGAAGAAATGGGGACCGTTGACGATAAAAGGTTTTGAAGGAGACCTTGTAGTCTTCATGACGTCAGATGGGATTTTCTCACAAAGTACTGTAACTTTTCTTTTTTTCTATATACTCATATGCGATCAAGGAAAGAAGAAATGAAAGCTGATTGCACTGGATATATATATATATTTATATATATATTTTTACAACGGATCCTTTGGATCTGAACATACAAATAAATACAAAAACAACAAAGATTGCACTTTACTGTAGAAACGGCATTGGATTCTAGTACACCCATCCATCTGGACATGCTCCGCAGTGAAAACTTATCACCAAGGCATTTTTAATCTGTGGCTTCCCTGTGAGGTTGTTTTTGAAAGACACACTTGTTGAGGGATTCAACAACATCTCTGGGTGATTCACAAAATATTTTAGGCTTTGATTTATTCCTAACTATTGTTGTGCCAGCTCTGAAGAGCTTGAAAAGCAAATCCGCGTTCCTGCTAGCTTTTCTCTTTTGATGGGCCGCATTGACACTGTCTCATGCTCTCCTGACCTTCTGCTTCTAAATTCCTCATGCTTTTCAAGACAGCTAGCTATTGCTCGCTTAACTGAGCCCAGGCATCTCTGGTGACAACAAAGAAATGTGATGAGTTAGGGGGAAGAAGGAGGGTCCGTCATGGGCTTTTCTAGAGCCACATCTAGAGCTTTTTTTAGAGCCGAAGGTGAGGAAGAGGGGGAGGTATTTTGTGGACAGAGAGAAAAGGGGACAGTTCTTAAGAGAAATCTGTCTTTTCGTCCCTGAATTTCCGAAAGCAATCTCTCAGTTTTCATTAGGGGTTAAGTTTGGGTCAGATGTGCTATTTACAGAATATTCAATATTGCATGACTGTCTTTGTCAGTCTTATATGTTTGAAGCAAAGACCAGGTGTATTCACGACTTATATGCTGCTCCAAATGAGAAAGCGTGAGCCTCTATAAACTGAATAGTGACACAGCGTATTTTGTCTTAATCTTTCGGATAAAATGGAGGACACAGAAATTGTGACTCTGGCTAGCCTGGAACGTACAGGGCAGAAAGCAATTGCTACAAGAGCCAGTATCTTTCTCTTCTACATTCCCACGAGGTGCTGTAAGGGGCAGAAGGTATATGAAATGAAGTTATATGGAAACAAAAATGTTCCTCTTTAATCTTATATGATTTTCTATAACTGTGTTGCCTACGGAATCTGTGAAGTAGCCACAGGTTAGGAATATAGAATCAAGTGGCAATTTCTGTAATGTGGTGTAAGTATTTTGATGGGTCAAATTTTGAATCATTCATGAACACAATATCCCCAAAACTTCAACATAGATCACATGCAGGTAGACTACAATGCACAATACTGATCTTAGGTCTCTCCTGTATTTTATCTTTCTCCTTTTGAAAGTTGAGATCCATGTGAGGAGTTTTTGTAAAGCTGGGACAAGTTAAAACCAGTCTGAAATGGAAGAGTCTGTCACCACAGGAAGTTCGGTGTAATCCGAGTTACAGACAGTGTACCTGTTCAAGAACAGGTCTTTTTCTTTTGTAGCTTCTTGTAAATCATCAGAAACCAAGAATGGGGTTTCGGCAGTTGTACCATTAGGATGTATTGTTCCTATTATAATAGGGATGTCACCTGTCATTGCTTCCTAGAATGTGATACTGTTCATTCCAGGGTTTCCTGGTGTTATTTGTTGTAAGGTACACAGGCAGGCAGGATAACTGTTGCACAGGCTGGGCCTGCCAGGGGTTCTGCTACGTCTCCTTCAAGTTCTGTCCAGCTGCCTTTTTCTGGACAATAGCATATTGTAGATGACTTGTAGGCTCCCTGGAATGGCAGAGCAGAGAGCCTTTAGAGAATTGCCACAGCAAGCTTATTTATCACATTTACATTAGGAAGACAATATTTTTTCTCTCTTCTTGCTAAAAAATTCCAGATGAAAGCAATGGATTTTAAACCATTGTACTCTAAGGGAAAATTTGGGATTGGCAAGATTTCAAAATCTGGGTTTTTGTATGTGTGTGTGACTAATAATAAAAGTCAAGCACCTACAACACCCTAGATGATTTATAAATCCCTTATGATAACTTACCTCAAGTTGGAAATTATCCCTCTGGTTTAAGTTTTAAAAAAAAGGAAAATTTATCTTAAATATTGAAATAAAAGAAGTAAATTGGATTTTAGATCGTCACCTCTCTTTTCCATTTTTACCTTACTACTATAGAGAATCAGAGATGGGGTTCAAAACCAGTTTAAAATAAACTGGAAATGAAGATGTGCCAACTTCTTCACACACTGACTTATTTATTTTGAAAAGGCCACGTGAGAAATAAAAAATGTCTTTAATCTTGTTTCCTTTGTCAACCTCTGAGGCTAGTGCTTGTATAATATTTCCCTTCCTAAACCAAAGCAGCTTTGTTTTTACCATAAGCAAGAAACAAACAAAAATCCCAACCAACATAATCGTTTTCTGAAAGTGTATTCCTGGTGTCTGGTTCCAAACATACACACTCTTGCAGCTATCACTTTCCACTAGTGAAAGAGCACATGTACCAATATCTAGTGATATATGTCAATACACATTCACTTCCATATAACTAATAGCTTTTTAAAACTCCTCCAAACTTTATATAACAACCTTGTTGGATGCAAAAGAAATAAAACTAATTAATATTATTAAAATCCCAAATTAATCTTATAAAACCAGCACATATAAATAGGAAAATATAGGAACGGTCATCATTTAAAAAGTGACTGTGTAGACCATTAGACCCTATGTGTCTTCTGATGTGATGTTATTTGAATTACACAGCCACCTCCTTACGTGTTTTCGCTAAAATAAATAAATAAATAGATAAATAAATAAATAGATAAATAAATAAATGGTACATAAATAACAAAAAAATTTAAAACAGAGAAAAGCTGAACTTAAGTCCTTATCTCTAGCTTCCAGTCTATAGGAAATAGGGAGACAGAGGACTATTTTTAAATGACAACATAGGAAATCATTAGGCAATTCGAGAGTATCAGATATTCTATAAGATAACTGACCTTGCTTTTTCAACATGACAATGGCATGGGACAGGAAGAGGGGCGGTAGTAATTCTCCAGATTGTAAGAGATGTATGAGATATAATAACCAAATACAAGTGAGACTTTTTGGATCCTGATTTGAACATACCAATTTGAAAAATACACTTTTATTCAAGTCAATGGGATAAACTTGAAAATGGATTGCATATAAAGGAATTATTGTTAATTTTATTGAGTGTGATAATGATAGTGTGTTTACATGAGCAAGTGATTTTTTTTTAGAGGAATACTGGAGCATTTAGGGTGAAATAACATGTCTAGAATTTGCTTCAAATTGCTTCAACCAAAATTTTTTAAAGGGAGGATAGATGAAGTAAGTACTGCAAAGCACTGATGGATGTCAAAGTTGGATGGTGCGTTAACAAGGGCCCATTGAACCCTCAGTTTTTGTGTATGTTTAGAAATTCTCATTGTAAAGAGAGGGGAAAGTGGAAAGCAATGGCAAATTACATAATCCTAAATAGAATTTGTGGGTAAGTAAACAATTAATTTCCATTTTTTATGCTTAGCTGGTCAGAAACTTTTCAGACTCTCCCAAACAGTTTTAATAGAACATTTGTAAAAACCACTTCAGTCTGACTTTTAGTTGGAAAGCATGGGGGTGGGAGGGAAGCAGAGACCTACCGCATTTTGCGATACAATTGACCAGATAGCAAGACAGCTCTACAGCGACCACACTGATTCTATTTTATGGCTTAAAGCAATTTACTGCATGCACATAAACATGTTACTCTTAAAAGGTACTTGTGTGGGTGGTAACACATTTGGAGAGAAGCAAAAAGGAAGCACAAATAAAAAGGAGGAGGAGGTAAATGTGGACACATACCATACTCCAGCTGTAGCCTCCCACAAGGTAGATGCTGTCATCTAGCACTGCACAGCCAGGACCACTGCGACCCTCCAAAATGGGAGTCTGGAGAATATTCCACTGGTCACCTTTTGGGTCATAGCATTCCACGAGCATCACATCGAGGTGGGAGAAACCTAAGTGACATAGCAAAATGGAATCACCAAAGAATAAACTCTCAGGGTCCCAATTTAAGGCTGGGGCTTCTTTTTGCAAAAGGACTAGGGCCAAGAAGTAGATGATTGTGTCTTTGAAGACACATGGATAAGCTGACTGGTGAAATTGGGAGACATGTCAGAAAGACCTAAGAAACAAACAGACAAACAAACAACCCTCCCCCACCTCCACCTCGCCACAGAAACTCCAACCCTGGATGCTTTGGATTACTTTAAAGCAAAAATGCCTGGCTAGATGTCATTGGTAAAAGCTGATTTACCTTGGAGTATCAGTAAAGGTTTACTTAAACCTTATTAAAACAGGTTTAAAATAGTAATAGCTAAAGCAAGCATTTTATAGACTGCTTACAATAAGCTGGTTGTTTTCTAAGTGCTTTGTATAAAGAAGCTCATTTAACCCCCTCAAGCATCCTATAGATACCATTATGTTCATTTTATAGAGGAGAAACTGAGGAACAGAGGGAGTTAATGACCTGAGTTAGTCATACAGCCATTAGATAGGCTGAGATTTGAATCTGGGTGAACAGGCTTCAAAGGTCACACTTTCACAGACTAAGCTTTATTGCTTTTCTTAAGTGAATATTCACTTAAGTGAATATTCAAATATTCATTTGAGTTCTCTCAAAATCTTTTACTTTTTTCTTTTTTTTTTTTACAGTCTGACTATATGTATAAACAGCTGTGATGATGTGAATGGTTTCCAGTATCTACTAAGGATCAAGGTTTAGAGTAGGGGGCTATCTTCCGCTGAAAGACTTTTCCCACTTTTGATAAAATTTCTCAGTGACTGGAGCAGTTACTAGGTTGCAGAGAACAACTAATTTCCCCAGACTCCACCGAAGCCCTGTCTTTCATTTAGGGAGTGAAAAATCCTTAATGGGAGCTTCAGGGTCACCGAGCAGACCAAACCTTTAAGGATGTTTTATTTTTTTAACGGTTAAACACATGCTATGGATGTTTGCTAGCTGACAATCACAACACAAATGGTAAATTAGTCAACATACTGGTGTCTTCAAAGTAACTAAAGAGATAGACCAAAAATCAGAAAAATTTTCACTCTTGAAGTGGTGGACAGACTATTTCAGGCCACTGACTTTTTACATAAAATAAATCACATAAGGGAGGAACACATTTGGGATAAATCACATTTGGGAGCAAGAGAGCAATGTGCTTACTGCGACCCTATGATGCAATCCTTTCCTTTAACATTAAGAGTTTGATGATAATTGTTGAAGCATTTATATGAAATGGGGATTTGGGCAAGTTTCCTTAGTGGCATCTATGAGGATATGTGTGCCTTCTCTGTACCGAGTACCTACGTTGACTATAACCCTCACAGTTACCAAGGAAAGGGTAATTACCTCTTTTTTACAGACATGAGGTAAATGTCTAGAGTAAGATCACACAGCTCTAAGTACATAACTGGGCTTCAGACCCAGGCTTAGATGCAAAATCCATACTCTCCTCCTTTCACAATGTCTTTCTGAGCTAACCTAATTCTGATGTGCATGTGCTATTTTTCATTTAGGTTGTCATTACCCAAGTCTTTTCTGTCCAAGTATAACCTTAAATACTAAAAGTTCCTAAAATATTAGGCATTCTTGTGCAAAAGAAATTAGTAGGAGTCATATTTTAATGCAGAAAACTACAAAGTTAATGTAAAATACGTTGATGTAAAGGAATGAATGGTGTATGGATTGAAATGAAAGAGCACCAGTGAAGGCAAAAAAGAATGAAAAGGGAAGAGTTTGAAGCAGTAAAGATAAATTCCCTTCCACTGAGGAGATCTCTAAGGTGAGAAGCAGATCTAGACCAGAATATTGACATATCTGATTGAATATGAACTTGGAAATACTTACTTAAAAAATTACACTTGTCCAGTATTTATTACATTTAGGGATAATATGTATTATGAAAAATAGAAAAAATGTCTATATCTAACTCATGGTTTAAGATGGGTATATGATTGGAAAATAAATGCACAGAATCGCCTTATGTGCCATACCCAGATGGCTTGTTTCTCATTTTGTTCAATTTCAAAGATCATGGATGGTCAGAGCTGGAAGAGATTTTAGAGAACAACTTGACCACCTTCTTCATTTTCAGATGAGAAAACTGAAGCTCAAAGAAGTTCAATAATGTTCTCAATATCACAGGTCTCTCTGCTTTCCTGTCAAATTCAGTGTTATACACATGCACACAAACTACAAAAAAGTTGCAGTCACATACATACACGAGGAGGGAAACAAGCCAAAATATGGCTCTAAAAAGACTATGCTTTAAATGTTACTGATTAAAAAAGCAAATGGAAAGAATTTGAGAATCATAGATGGTTCGATATTCAACTATTCAAAGAAATAATTCTAAATTTAGACATGAAATTCTACTGTTTTCTTTAAGAAAAATCACATACACGCTTCTTTGTGCTTCTCTGACTAAAGTTCTTTACGATTATTACAAAAACAATTTTCTGGAAAAAATCCATTACTATAATTTTGGTGATAAGGAATCATTTATTTTACTGAATTCATTGTTACAACAAATTGTTTGTGCTTTTCAGTTATTAATGCTCTGGTTTTTAAATTTTTCTGTAGACATCATTATTCATTTCTTTAATGTATGTGGTAACTTCAAAATAATCCTATCTGCAGGAGAGCCAAAATAAGTGCTTGCCCAAGCCAAGGGTACTGCTAATTTGCAAAGAGTAGATTTTATTTGGTCAACCTGTTGTTTTACTTGGTTAACTATGATTATCTAACAAGAAACCCCCTTAGCAAGAAATATGAGATGCAAATGTTATTGTGATTAAAAAAAAAAAAAAGACCTTTCAAATGATTTCCTCCAATTGCATACAAGCGATCATTCATTACAGCCAAAGTGTGGATGGCGCGTTTTGTGTTCATATCTTGTTTTCGAGCCCAGACATCCATGACGGGGTCATAGCAATACAGCCATGGGACATATTCTCCATTGTGTACACCCCCTGTGAATTAAGCATAGACACACAAGTCAAGAAAATGCCTTGGAACTGAACTTTGTAACACAAAGTGGATGAATGACTTGCCTGAAATGTATATTTTCCCATTGTGCACTGCTCCTGCATGAGCTGCCAGAGGCTGTGGCAAAGGGGACACATAACGCCATTCATTTGTTTCTAGGTTATAGCACTCCACGCTGGACAAGTAGCCAGTTTCATTCCGTCCACCAATAACGTATAAATGTTTGTCCAACCGACACGCATAGAAACTGGCTCTTCTACAATGAAAAAAACCAAAAAACAAAACAAGCCAATGTAAATCACAAAAGGAGTCCAGTCAGTCACAGGAAGGGGGGACATCCTGCTTCAGAAAGGGGTGCAGACCTTTGGAAATTACACATATAGCTCCCTTCTAAATCTGAGACCTTGTACAGCAACCATCTGCAGTGCCCATGCTGGTTAAGATTATCGATACTAAAGTCACAGTAGAGGAGAAATTCACAAACTCTTTGTTTCAGCTCTTTTTATCTTGCTTTTTATACACTGTTAAAGTGTTCACTAATGTTTGGGATATTTGGTACCTTGTAAGGATATCACAGCTCAGTAAGACAAAGTGAAAAATGAGGTAGATAATGCAACAATAATAAATTATCTTGACATTCACTTTCTTTATGGTCCTTCAAGGGTCATTGTTCCCAATTTATAAGAGAACTACATCATCAAAATTTTTCTTCAATTATCATTTTTTTCTTTTTTCCTCCCAGGATGACTGCAAATAGAGAAACTTTTCCAACTGAATATAGTGTTGAAATCTTGCTCTTATATAACCCATATTAGGAATTTCATCTATGTAGCTTTTGGTGTTGATTCTTACGAACCTATAAGGATATTTTAAAGTCTCTTTTCAAGAGAGGCTATTTATTAAATTATCCCACCTGCCATCAAAGGCAAAAGACATGCAAGCTGTGTTGAAAGGACTGGAGACAGGGAGGCCAGTTCTGAGGGAGAATATAATCTAGGAGTGAGAGATTGAGGACCTGAATTAGAGTTTTAGTAGAAGACATGAAACGAGGTGATGCAAGATATTTTAAAGGAGGATGTAAGGCTTAGTTACTAATAATATATGAGAGCTGAGGGAGAAAAGAGGTTGGAAGAGGACTCAAAGATTTGGAGTTAGGATGACTAGGTTGAAATCTTAAGCAAGTCCTTGACCTTTTGCTTCTTTTTTTCTCATTCATGCTACAGGAATAATATACTTCATAAGGATAACGTATGGTTCAATACTGAAAAAGTACAATCGTGAAGTGCCAAGCCCCTCAGAGAACATAATTTATGTTTGTTGAATTAATGGTGTTTATAAAAATTGATGCCAAGACTTTTGGGCAACGTCAACAGCAAAATGAGGAGCCCTAGAGCTTTTAAATCAGGTAAACCTATATTGTTTGGAGATTCTCCAAGTTGTGTTTACTAAGTGTCAAAACCTCTGGGAAGCAGTATATAGCATCTTGATGAACAGTTTGTTCTCTGGAATCAGATTGCCTGGCTATATGACTTATTGGGTGTGTGGGCTTTGACATGTTACTTAACCCCCTCAGCCTCAGATTGCTCATCTGTAACATAGAGATTATGATGGTACCTTCCTCATGGGGTTGTTTGTGAACACATGCGTAAAGTGCTTGTCATAGTGTCCAACATTTTGTTCATGCTCAGGAACTATCAGTTGATATTATTTGGATAAAAAGGTTTTAAAAATCAGCTATCAAGATGTTTGCATATAAAATTTTCTGAATAGTAATTTAAGTGATGACTAAATTCTTTAGTGTTTTTATATAATTTATACCATAAATGTATGGCATATGTTATGGATGGTGATATATGCAGTTTTATTTTATTTTTTCCAGCTTTATTGAGGTATAATTGACAAAACTGTAATACACGTAAAGGGTACAATGGGATGATTTGATATGTGCATCCACTGTAAAATGATTTTCACAATCAAATTAATTAACACATCCACCAGCTCATGTAGTAACTTTTTTTCGTGTGAGAACACTTAAGATCTAGTCTCTCAGCAAATTTAAAGTAAACAATACAGTATTATTAACTATAGTTACCATGCTGTACATTAGATCCTCAGAATTTACTTATCTTATAATTGAAAGTTTGTACCCTTTGACCAATCTCTCCCCATTTTCCCCACCCTTATCCCCTGGCAACCACCATTCTAATCTGTTTCTTTAAGTTTGACTTTTAAAATAAGATTCCACATATAAATGATATCATACAGTATTTGTCTTTCTCAGTCTGGCATTTCACTTAGCATAATCACCTTCAGTTTCATCCATGTTTGTCATGCAAATGGCAGGGTTTCCTTCTTTTCTATGGCAGAATAATATTCCATTATATATATTCACCACATTTTCTTTATCTATGTATCTGTCAACAGACACTTAGGTTGTTTCCATATCTTGGCTCTTGTGAATAATGCTGCAGTGAACATGGGAGTGCAGATATCTCTTCAAGATACTGATTTTGGTTCTTCTGGATACAGTGTATGCGAAAGTGGGATTGCTAGATCGTAAGGTTCAGATAGTCCTGAAGTCTGAAGTCCTGAAGTCTGAAGTTCAGATAGAACCTTTTCTGGATAGTCCTAGAATTGTTCGCATCATTGATAATTTGAGAGTAATATTTTGGCTATGATTTTTTTCCCTATATTTTCTTGATGGTTTTGAAAGAAATATGTGCTGTGTAAAACACAGAAAGATGATGAAAGGAAAAAGAGAGAAGGATAAAAATAGGAAGGAGGATAAAGAGCAAGTGAGATAGATTTCATTAAATAAGTGTTGTTGTTATCTTGGGCCCGTGTCTTCTGAGGCATATATGAAGCTCCGAAATTGTGAAAAGAGTTTTTTAATAAAATGTCATGTATTTTATATATATTTATGTATATATGTGCATTTTTTGGAATATGTTTGGAGAAAGATTTTGGGGGGAAGTTTTTAATCAGATTATCAAGGGGATTAATAACCTAAAAAATTGGGGATTTCCTGTTATAAAGAAGTAAAAACTCATCTAAATATAAAATTGGGTTTAAAAACAATAGCAAAATTAAGTGCACACAGATGGACCACTGGTTCCTTCCATTTCTCTAACTAGATTTCAATTGCTCTCTTATTGAATATGATAGGTCAAGGTTATTTTACTAGCGCTTTTACCTTCTCAAGTTAAAATATTTGATTGAAAAGACCGACTCACGTCTAGAAAAATCTGTACTAAAGTAACACAGATATTTCTTTGCATCGTTGACACCAGGGTAGGTCAGTGTCCCTCTTTCATATGATTCTATGACAGGTTTTGGGGCGTCTGAAATCATTAATTTACTAATGTTACTAATAGGCCATCTTTAGTGGGCCAATCCCATCGTTTGGACCATGTGGGTAATGTACTATATTCTGAATTCTCCTATGTATTATGTACTATATTCTGGTTTAGAAGAGAAAAATGTTAGTCATGACAAGTATGAAAATACTCTATTTAATGAAGTCTAGATAGTGGAGAATAAGAGAAAGATCTTCTTTTGGCAGTGTGAACTCCTTTAATCTTGTCTAAAGTTCAGTTTTCTCACTCTTTCTATTCTGGCTCCTTCGTTCCTCTCTTAACCCGAGGGAGCCTGTCGAAACTCTCTATTCTTAGCCCAGGCGTTCCTAATCTGAGGCTCCGTGTACTCCTAGTTTTATCCACACAGTGTCACTGTTAGGTTCTGAACGGGGAAAAGAAAAAAAAAAAAAAATCAGTAGGTTTCACTTCCTGACTAAAAGTGCATTTTTATGCAGAAATTTTAATAGCGAAGGTTCTGAGTCTCTGACTTATTCCCTTGCATGCCCAAAGTGAGAATTCACGAAATGCATTATAGAAACACTGGATAGTTAATGGTCTATCAGCAACTGTGAACATTTGCTCGAGGCTAAAATTTTACCGTACCAGGTCTCTCCTGGGAATGCTCCCTGCCCCACCTACCCACATGAAGAGCACACCTGATTAGGCTGTTTTATTTTGGGGAAAATGGAAGCTCAAGATTATTGAAGATTTTTTAATGGAATTACACTATTTGTATTTCAAATTGTTCTTCTCTCTCTCCTCCACCCCTCCATCCCCTGTCCCAATGCCAGAGAGGATATTCAATGAATTGAGATAAGTTTAAAAAGACTACCAATGACCTCTACAAATATACTTTGAACCTGTGTATTGTACAGATCTTTACAAGTTCTTTCTGACCCTTAGGTCAGAAAACTGAGATTGTATCTCAGTTTCAACTTTTGACTTTTACCATCCTGTTAAAAACAACAGATTTTTTAAACACAGTATTGTCTCCCACTGTTTCTTGTAAGGCTGCTAGAAACATAGTATTTAAATTTGGAAACATCTTTGTTGTATTTGCTTCCAGCTTTTCACTTAGTCTGTGAAACTTAAACTTTGTTACTGATGCTCTCCAAATGGCTTTCTCTCTCCCTCCCTCCCTTCTTTTTCTTTTCTGTTTCCAAGACTAGCTAGGGGGTAATATCTCCACAAGAATAATACCCAAAATGTCTACTTTTTTGGAAAACAACATTAAAGTCACCAAAGCATTTTTATTGATCCAAGTGTTCATTTTTGCCCTCTTCTTACTGAAGAATCAAATCCTAAATCTGAGACCAAAACAACTCAACAGCTTTACACTTATCTTTGTACTTTTGTCTAATTACTTCTGTCCGTAACCTCATAGGCAGCAGGCATACAATTCATGAGTTGACCTATGGTTGAGTAAGCCTGGAATTCACGTGCCCATTTCTCTGCTGAACTGGGAGGGTGTTCTGCACTTTTTATAAATTTATTTATTTATTTATTTATTTATTTATTTATTGCTGTGTTGGGTCTTCATTTCTGTGCGAGGGCTTTCTCTAGTTGCGGCAAGCGGGGGCCACTCTTCATCGCGGTGCGCGGGCCTCTCACTATCGCGGCCTCTCTTGTTGCAGAGCACAGGCTCCAGACGCGCAGGCTCAGCAATTGTGGCTCACGGGCCCAGTTGCTCCCAGGCATGTGGGATCTTCCCAGACCAGGGCTCGAACTCATGTCCCCTGCATTGGCAGGCAGATTCTCAACCACTGCACCACCAGGGAAGCCCCTGCACTTTTATTATATTCTTTTGGACGCTCTGATTAGGTAAGGTAATCCTAGGAAATTGCCCAGCCCGCTCTGTAAGAGTGGGTGACCCCAGAGGTGGCTTTCAATGTGTTTCTATTATTCTCAATCAGTTTGGTAACTTCTCAGCATAATAACAACTTCTCAGCAGTTAGGCAGCAGCTAATGGAAGGAGGGAGGTGGGGAACTTCTGGTGAGTTTGACTCATAATCTATACAATGCAAAATTAACTCAAATGTCTCAAGAAACCTCTTTTCTGATCTGAAGAGTATCTCATATATTTTAGATTTTTTCCCCTTCTTTGTTTAATCACCAATTAAACCATGCTGGTAGCTAACTGTACTTGCTATGTTGAACGGAAGCTCGGCAATGACAGGAAAATTTCATTTTAAGTTATGGATTGCTGCCTGGGTCAACCAACCCATAGGAGATATGGAGCTAGAAGATTGACTGGGCATTTGTGAGATCTGCCTTTTCCCATTCAGCTCTGGAAGGAGCTCTTTATTTGGTCTATCGAGTTGATTGTTCTAAATCTAAAAAAAAACTTCTTTTACTAGGGACCTGACATGATATACCATAATGACTTCGAAAGAAACGTTAAATAGTCCATCCTGTCAACGGTGGCTGCCGGGTGCCGACAGACCATGGCAGGTCTTTTTATCAGGTCAATGAGCTGCTAAAAATTGTCTAAGTAGGACCCTGCCATGATAGGCCATAGCGCCTCAGAGGAAGTCATTATAGAATATCAAGTAAACAATACACATTTTAAAAAATTACTAATTAGGTTTTGCAGCAATACTTCTCATCCTTAGGGGCTCTACAGTGAGATAATTGACCGCGACGTGAGTTATGCCTCCCAAACCCAAGGCGTGAAGGTTAATTATCGTGGTGAACAGCCCCCAGCAAAGGCGACCATACTGATGAGATGCTGACATTTCAAACATGTTATTGATGTGTATTTTTAAAATGTTTTTTTAATAAAATTTTTTGGAATGGCTTTGATTAAAGGGTAAAGTGATGCAGCTACAATAACAGCAACCAGAAAATAACCCCAAAAGGAGAGAAACAAGGTACTTTGGAGAAAGACATCAGGAGAGGCTTTTATATATACATGTATACACAACAGGAGGATTGAGAAGTTTGTCAGGATATTAATTGACTCAGAATAATTTCTTGAGGTACCTTACAACTAGACATTCCCTACCAGTGTCTGTGGTCCTTAGACTATATTGTGCCTCATCATTTTCAATGCATAGCTTTTAGTCTCCTGAAAGAGAGTTTTAATATGTTTATATGGAATGGGAAGTTAGATATTGTTTCTTTATAGCAGAGATTCATACTCTCTTTCTGTAGTAATGTACCTTTTTGAGGAATGGTATGATCTGAAAATTTCTTTTTAACTTTGAATTTATGATTAAGGATTTAACTTGATCTCAGTGCAATCTGATTGAATGTTTAAAGAAGGAGATGTTAAGGTTATGAAGGAAATAAGAAAGAAAATTATTTCTTAGTCCAATCGAGAAGAGGAAATAGGTTGCAGCTTATCGTTACTATTATATTGGAAAATTTGCTCAAGAGGATGTTGAGCTATTATTTGAAAAGAACCAAGTGTTCAAACTTTAGTGTGTGAATTTACATGTGCATATTAAGACATGGTGTCCTGCCTAAGTAACAGTCAGGAGAACTGAATATGTATAAACATAGTTGCTTTATTGTCCTCTGATGCCAAGAGAACTGGGTGAGATAAACACTGCATACATTAAAAACGAGAGGACACTTTGCAAAACTGTTTTCTCTGTAAGCTAACAAATCACCTGTTTTTGAATGTACGATGGGGAGATATCTGAGGAGGTAAATGTAATGAATTTGAGACTGTGAGACCTGAAAACTTCAATATTAAAATTTCTGCATCAAAGTATATACATATCATTGTGAGAATGGTGTTTTATATTTCAATGGTAAGATTTAAATATATTATAACTAAGAAGAGTGGAATAGCCAGTGAAATTGTAGCTCTGCTTGTCAACAACAACAACAACAAAAACCAATTCAATGTGGAAAAGGAAGACAAGTCATGGAGGGCATTATGCTAAGTGAAATAAGTCAGACGGAGAAAGACAAATATTGTATGCTATCACGTGTATGTGGAATCCAAAAAATATAACAAACTATTGAATATAACAAAAAAGCAGCAGACTCACAGATATAGAGAACAAACTAGTGGTTACCAATGGGGAGAGGGAAGGGGGGAGGGGCAAGATAGGGGTAGGGGATTAAGAGGTACAAACAATTAGGTATAAAATAAGTTACAAGAATATATTGTACAACACAGGGAATATAGCCAATATTTTATAACTATAAATGGAGTATAACCTTTAAAAAATTGTGAATCATTGTATTGTACACATATTGTATAGCAACTATACTTCAGTAAAAAAGTGAACTTTAACTAGTAACAAAAAAAGCAAGACAAGTCATACAAATTTTTTCTTCCTCCATTGGGACAAATAATTGACTTACTTGATTATTTTTTCCATTGAGTTAATAAGGCAGTTAGTCTAAGTTGGCCAGGCCAGGTTTTGTATTTGACTCCCGTGTCTTTCATTGGCTCTGTTTAGCGTACCTTATCATGGAAAACCAGTCAGCATCCTTGCTTCCAGTAAAGCAGCCACAAATGTTTCAGACCTAAGAAATAGACACTTACCTTTCTTGCATGGGCGGAAGTTGTATCCAGCTATTAAAACGGGGATCATATCTGCTGACAAAATTTGTACTGTGTTTTCCTGTAAAAATATATTTGAGACACTTAAAACTTAAATTCCTTTGTTGTTTTGCACATTTAAAAGTATTTTATAAGATGCCTCTGTTCTCAGGTTTAACAAACAGATGAATTAAGTAGAGGGACTATCTAACACAGTATGAGAAGTGATAAGTCAAAAGAAAAACTTATGTGCCCCTTCGAACGTTTTTCCTTTTTTTCTTCTTTTCTCCTCCTCTTTTTCTGGGGGGAGGATGAGTTGGAATAAAAATAAATCAACCATAATAATAAAAGCAAGTATGTTTACCAGACTAGTTTTATCCCAAAGTTAGGGTAAAATTTCTGTATTTTGGTGTTTATAGGTTTTAAAAACATGAAGTTATTGTCTATACATAATCAGTTCCAGAGACTAACTTGTGTGATATCTCTGGATAGAACCTTTTTCTAAATGATCCAAGAATTCTAGCAGTGGAAGAGTCCACTCGGTCTCCAGGGAAACAATAGCAATCACTACAATAAGAGTTTGCATTAGGAAATCAGTTGTAGGCTATGACTGTCATGCAAGTTCTGTTTGTGCATTTGGGGAAAGCACAGTTGCTGTGATGTATCACAGGTACATTTACTGAAATGGGAAACATGCGTCCTCAGAGCTGGTTAACAAGCTTATCTCCTCTGTTGAGCCTAAGAAACACAGTAATGCCTCCAAGGTATTAAAATGAATCTTGTTTTACATACAGATTGACACCAAAGCAAGAAATAGAAGCAAAAGAGTGTATTCCATTTTCTGTGTAGCAACTGAGATGACAATCATCTAAAGCACCTGAAGTCTTAGCTCTAAAAGTCTGTTTTTCATTAATGTATGTGTAACTAACCATTGAAATATAGGGACCAAACTTCACCACAGGAATAAACAGATAGGATTGTGTGTGTGTGTGTACACGCACTCACACGGGCATGTATACACAACACAATTATTAATTGCAAGAATATATATTGAGCGCTCACTATGTGTCTTATGTGTTCTAGGTTCTGGGAATATGTTGGTAAATGAGAAAGACAAAGTCCTCATTGTTGCAAATAAATAAACACAGACTTGTAAATAAATACATATATAATAATGCTATATTTTCTTTACCAAATGCCAGAAAGAAAAATAAAGCAGGGATTGATAGAGGGGAAGCCAATTTCAGTAGGATGGTCACCTGCTCACAGATATCTTCTGCAAGCCATGCAAATATCTACAGAATTAGCATCTCAGGCAGTGGGGAAGGTGAGTATAAAGTCCCTGGGCTGGCCATGCATTCAAAACCAGCAAGAATGCTGGGGTGACTTGGACAGAAGTCGAAGTATATCAAGGTACAGACACGGTGTGTCTTATGGACTGGTGTCAAGTTTCGTCTTTTGTCATAAGAACATCAGGAAGTCACTGGAAGGTTTTGAGCAAATGAGAAACATGGCCTAATTTACCTCTTATCATGATCACTCTGGCTGTTGTGTAAAAAACTAGACCGTACAAGGGCTGCTCTGGAAGTGGGGGACCTGTCATGAGGCCATCGCAACAGTCAAGGCAAGAGCTGGCTTGAGTGGAGGTGGAGGCAATATATGGTCAAGTTTGGGATCTATTCTATGGGCGCAGCCAATAAAATTTTATGATAGATTGAGCATTGGTATAAGAAAAAGTGAGTAATTAAAGACGACTGCTAGGTTTTTAGCCAGCAGAACTGGATGGAAGGTCATGCAATTTGCCAAGGTGGGGAAGACCAGGCAGGGGTAGTTGGGGGGTTAGGGAGAGAAGCCATGAGTTCTGTTTTGGACTTAACCTTGAGAGGCCTATCGGATCTCAAAGCATAAGTGGCTGGTAGGCCACTGGCTAAATGAGGCTGCAGGTGCAAATTTTGGAGTCATTAGTCAAGAGATATTGTTTAAAATCAAAGAACAAGATGAAACTCTTTAGGGAAAGGGTATGGAAATGGAAGATAATGAGTGCTGGAAATGAGCCCTGGGGGGGAAGAAGAAAAACTAGCAAAGAAAAGGAATTGTCAGAAGCAGGAGGAAAAGTATGGTGGTATTTTAGAAGCCACGTCAAATAGTGTTTCAAAAAGAGGAGTGAGCAACGGAGAACTGACCATAGGATTTGGAAACATGGGGGTTGGTGGTGACCATGACAAGCATTGTTTCAGTGGATAGGAGGGCATGAAAGCCTGAGTGGGGACTCCTCAGGAGAGACGAAGATGTAAGAAAGCAGAGGCAAGAGGATAAGCAATGCTTCTTGGGACTTTTGACACAAAAAGAAGATTATAGCAGGAAGATGCAGCATCGAGAGAAAATTTTATTTAGTTCTTGGTTGTGTTTTTCAATTCAGAAGTACTCCAAAGTCCTTGAGTAGGCAAAAGGGAATGAGGAATAGGCTTTAAGTTGGAGCAGAAACAGTAATAAGAGAGATATGTTTTATCTAAAATATACGAGTAGCCATGGATTTGGTAGTAGCAAGATGCAGATTTTATCTTTTGATTGCTTCTGTCCTCATTGGACTAAGAAGCAAGGCTATCAGCTGAGAGTGAGGAGGGAGGTTTTGGAGAAAGGTATTTGGGGAGAGAGAAGGTGTGAAATAATTAACTCAGAGGGTGGAAGAGTGCATTGACCAGGGAAACTTAGTGGAGTTGGCTAGTAGCCAGCATGGTTCATTAGTAGCCAGCATGGCTGTATGGTTTTCTATGTCCACATTTAGTTGCTCAGGGGGAGGGGAGAAGTGGAAGAGAGTTGGGTTTAACCAGGACCAGGGCTTTACCAGGCAAGTATAATAGGAGAGAAGGACACGAGGGCTGCAGGTGTATGCACTAATGTGATTATAAGGATGGGCAATAGAATATAAGCTCAGTAAGGAGGGAAGTAAGGGCATGAGGGGATGATGGACAATGAAAAAGTGGTAGGGTAGAGTGAAGGAGGTGGCATTTCCAGGATAACAGTGGGTAGCTGCCATATAAAGGGGCAGCAGGTGGTAAAATCTGAAGACATCCTTTAAAGTGGTGAGTTTTAAGGATGTGGGAGTGGCAATGAAGAAGAAGTAGAAAAGCTATCAGCCTCCAATAATGTGAAATATAAGGGCGGGGGTGGGGAACAGAACATAGTCCCCATTGAAGGGGGTGGCTGGGAAAAGAGTCCTCTCAGAGAATAGCCAGGCTTTGATTAGAAAAGAAGCTGAAGGAACCATTTAGGGAAGAGTTTAAGGATTACAGGGATCTTGTTGATGTGAGATCATGAGTTCCAAGGATTGCATGGGAGGGTTTGGATGGCCTGGTTGGGTGGTAAGTCAAGTTTTATTTGGGGATTACAGAAAGAGTTGGGGATTGCAGAAAGAGTTAAGAGTGTCAGGAGTGAGTATGACCCAAAAGACTTGGATCCCACAAAGGGAGGCTCCAACCCAAGGAAGGATTATGTCTAGAGTTGGTTTATAAGAAAGTTTTTGTAGAATTCGCAATCATCTCCCTGTAGAAAAAAAGCCATTCTTGATAGTCAGGTTTCAAGATTAATTCCCAAATGTATCTGAAGATCAGTGTTGTTAAGAGGAATGTAGAATATACACACCATGTATAAGAGTGTTTCTCTGTGAAGTTTGGCTTAGAATTTCCATTTGGAGGAAGACATCTGCCTCTTTTCAGCAATGGGACAGATGCCTTCACATGCTGAGCACTGGTGGTGGAAATCAGCTATTTGCTTTGCTTATTGGTGGTAACGGCAGTGGCCTTCACTCAGAGAAAAGGCTAAGCAGGGACTGGTGTGATTTCGATGGAAGATGAAGAAAGAGTTTCCAGAGGCAGAGTCGATGGTGTGAAAAAAGGGCAAGGATGGAGGATGGGAAGATAAAAAGAAGAAAGATGTTCTAAAGTTGGCAAAGGATGTGCAGAGGGGATAATAAATCTCAGAAGGAATGAGTGTGGTAGAGTGAGGCAAGTGAGATAAAATGGGGACATCCATCTCTTCCTTGTGGCTTTCATTGACACTGCTTAGAAGCTTGAGAGGGGTAGCCACATGCAATAGAATTTTGGAATACTCTTCACTCCTTTAGTTTCTTCTCATCTTTTCCATTTTCTTCTAACCCTTCCTCCACTTCTTCCCTTTTTTGATGATGTCCTGTCACCAGACCCTGTTGTTGACTATCATTTGGGAGATAGGTAAAATGGGGCAGGGGTGGCAGTTTTCAGCCAGTGGTGGAGGGGAAGGAAGGAGGAAGACAAGGAAATCCCCCGCGGGCAGTTTTTTTGGGAGTCAATCATCAGTAAGTGACAAATGTAAATTGGTTCTCTGTTAGTTGGGGCACTGAAGGAATATATGCATGTATATTAGCATATTACAATGCAGTCTATCACTAATGACATGAAGGGAGTTAATGGGAGTTAATATGTATAGCTGAGTAGAGAAAAAATGTATGTATCCTGCTTATATTTCCAGTAACTCATATGTTTTATGATTTCAAATTTTGGTTCTGTAATCAAGATAATCAGTAAATAAAATTATATTTGTATTTTATGTGTACCTATTTGTGTTTTATGAGCATGTATTGAAATGTACTTTTTTGTATTTCATTCAAAGACATGCATCTCAGGCACCATTTTCATAAGGACTAAAGTTTAACTTAAGATTTCATCTTTGGAACTGATGTATACATAACATTTAAACTCATGGATTTTTAATTTTTCCTCCCTGTCAGTAGTGAAATTAAAGCCTGTTGTATATTATTATAGCATTGCTGTTCTTTATAAGTTTGGGTATTAACTGCTTCCTTTTTAGTTGTATGAGGTATTATAAAATGAAAATCCTATATCTTTGAGATGATGGTGTCCCTTCATGGTTTTCTAAATGGGGAATAATGAAGAGCTCTTTGGGAGCCAGTAAGAGCCGCTGTCCATGGTGATACAATACTGATTTAATTTCACAAGATCAAAGGCAAATGCACAATTGTTGTTTAATATCTAATTAAATACATATGTTAATGTGAGGTGGGGAGTGTGATACACTGGTTAAAGGCTGAGACTCTGGAGTCAGACAGACCTACGTTGGAATCACTCATCTTCTTGCAAGCTGTGTGTCCTGGCAAGTTGTTTAAACTCTTAGGGCTTAGACTCCTCATAGTAAAACTAGAGCAATCATGCAACAGGCCTCATGGGATGGTCGTGAGGATTAAGTGAAATGATGCAGATGAGTGCTTAGCAAAGTTCCTGGGAAATAATGAGTACTCAATAAATACTACGACTAATACCAAAACGGTCAGCTGTGGTTGACCAGATGGATGGAATATGAAGCTCCATGGAAACCATTTAAGGGATGGTGATGGATGTGTGTTTTGGTACCTAGCTGAGATACTTTTACCAGATTGGTACACCTGTTCCCTAGCTGCTGGTTGTTGGTTGTTCATGGTCACAGCTGCTCCCTCTCTAGAGAACTGCCCTCAGCTGAACAGGCCACTTCATTGCCCACCCTCACCCCCACCTGGGGGAAGGCCTCAGCCAATGACTGATTGGTTGACATGAGGTACGAAAGACTGGCCTGCTTGCCTCACAGTGTGACCAATTATCCTCTGCTTAGGAGATGCTAATCAGTGGCTCATCAGCATTTACCCAGATCTATACTAAATGACCTCAAAGGCGAAACAAGTCAGGGACAGAATGACTCAGATTTGCAGGTGGAACTCCCAAAGTTCTAAATAAGGGTCTTACAGAAAGAGAGTTGTGAGCTGCTAGGCCCATATGGAGATTAAAAGTAAACAAAATATAGTAATTAAAGTTTTACTGAAGTTCAATTTTGAGCCTCCTGGCGGCTAAAGCAAAAGAGACACATTAAATCATATGATTGGCGTTAGAAGTAATTGTTCAAAGCACACCATGCCTCAGTACTTTGGTTTGACAAGGACTTGTCACGCAGGTCTTCACATAGAGCACGCTGAGTGGTGGCAGTGAAAGGTGCCCCCACAGGAAATGCAATGCTGTGCTTTCTGTAGTCTTTTCTCACAGCATATTTGTTGAGGGCTTTAAACTGAATCATTGCTCCTCTCAGGGGTCAGGGGGAGGCAAATCAGTGAGGTCCAATGGCGTAGTTTTATGGGAATCTGAATTAGCTCAACGATAAAATCTCGATTCTCTAGACTAGAGGAAGGAATATGTCCCTTATACTCGCCCCTAATCCCCCCACCCATCCTCTCGGTTGTGTGTCTGATAGAAGTTGAACGGTAAGCAGTGGCAGGTTATTTTGGGCAGGGGGGGCAGGGGTAAACCCAGGGAGCGGGTTTTCTGTGTTGCTGATTAAGGTCCGTCTCACAGGAATGGGAGGTTCATAGTGATTTGTGAAAACTGAGTTGTCGCCCCAAGACTGGTCTTTTAGCAGAGGCTTATCCCACGTGGGAACGGAGGTGGGCTGAGAGAGCACCATCATTAGAAACAGGACTTTCCATGGGACTTCCCTGGTGGTCCAGTGGTTAAGACTCTGCGCTTCCACTGCAAGGGGTGTGGGTTCGATCCCTGGACGGGGAACTAAAATCCCATATGCCGTGCGGTGCGGCCAAAAAAAAAAAAAAAAAAAAAAGGGGAAAGAAACAGGACTTTCCAGCCTTCTCTTGTTATGTGTTAGTTTTCATCTGGCCTTCAAGAAAACAAACAAAAAAAACCCCCAAAAATGAAGTTCTGCAGATTCTTTTTTAGATAAACCTGCTGGCTGTGTACCGTTTCCTTACAAATGCTCCATTCTGTTCAAATCACTTCCTCGGAAGAAGAGGTTAAACAGGAAATGGAGGGTTTACAGTGGATTGTGTATTGGCCAGGGTTTTTGTTTTGTTTTGTTTTAACATATCAAATCAGTCATTGCAAAGATAAGTTAGAGGAGAGATATTAAATATTTTTGTTCCTGATCCAAATCTGTTTCTCCCAAAGCCCCGGAACCATCTCTCCAAACCTGAAAGATATGAACCAACAAAGCTGATCTTGAGAAAGAATGTCCCCTTCTCTTCAAAGAAATGTTCTTGGAGGGTGGCCTGGGTTGTTTTCCTTTAAGATTTTCTAGAGTGAACAGATGTAACAATTTTCTATAATTTGCCTTTGTGCAGATGCTGAAAGAGAACATTCACCGTAAAATATATGCAGTATATGTAATTTCAGCTGGCTGTTCTGGGGGTTTAAAGCAAAAATGTGTACCTGCAAGCTGTTTTTTGGTTTCTCACTCATAATGATCTCTGTTACACAGAAGGCTACAACTGCAACCCCTCCTTCACGTGCAAGATTTCCAAAAATATCTTGATAATTTTGCGTGTTCTGCAAGGCGCAGTGTTCTCCCTACATTAGGCTTGGGAAGTGTATTCAAATGTTTACTTTCTCTTTGTGATACAATTATGAAGTAATCGCATCAACAGGGAAGATGGTGGATAATCTGTGGACGAAGCCCTTGCAGAAAATGCAGCAGCCGGAACAGGTGTCAAGTAATGAACGCTGCAAAGGAACTTCAGCTCAGGTCATGTACAGTGCGACAGCAGATAACGCTTATTTATTGAAACTGCATATTATTATCCTGATAAAATGGGAGAAAAGTGGTGGAGAAGGTGGTGAGAATTCTTAATAGTTGCCGCTTGCTACCTCCCTTGAGGGAGTCTGGGCTTACGCTGGTGGCATTCCTCAGGGGATGGGTCAGGAGAGGGGCTGGGCGTCACGGTGAAGCCAAATCCCCAGACAGTCCATGAGTGAATGCACTGCTGCGTGTGTCCTCTGCCAGCTCAACGGTGGACCCTCCCTCCAATTGTCAGCCCACTTCACCGACTACTTTGTTTGTCCCTGCTGCACAGAAATATGTTTTCCACGGTAATTACAAAACGGACTGCTGCTGGCACCTCTCATCACACACAGGCTTGTTGAGCACCTACTGTTAAGTGGTTCAATAGTTACCGTTAGGGTTCCATTGGTCCTCTCCGCCCAACACAAACAGGAAGTTTTCCACCTCCACAACGCAGTGATGGGCACTGTTGTATGGCATAACTGGAATTGAGAAAAAAAAAAAGACGTATAAAATTTTCCATCTTAGGACTTGATACCTTGGCTCACTAGTTCTGTGCGTTCACCAAAATGTATAAAACGTGAGACTAAGTGAGAAGGAAGAAAAGCACATAGACAAGCAGAGTGGGGCACCCACCAATCCACAGTGGCTCAGCGGTGTGTTCCCAGCAATTGCCAACCCCACCCCTTTTGATTAATTTTACATAATGTTATTCTGCAAATTAGTCAAGAACAACCTGTCGGGCTGCTTTCAATTCTTAAGTCCTCCTCACCTGCCTGATGATGGGGATCGTGCAGTCTACAACCATGACTGACACTCCCAAATGGTCAGGGCTGGGGCTTACTTCTTGGAAGAAATAACCCAGCATCCACTTGGAGCCATTAAGCTGCTCTGCCCAAACTTGGCTTGCTGGCAATCTTTCCATAAACAGACTCAGGGTGCTTGGTTGCTTTCTATTCCACAGCAATGAGCAAGCTGAATTTCCATACAGTTTTAAGTTTTTAAATTAAGGTCCTGCTGATTTAATGCCTTCTCCAAATGTATATGCTTAATTTCCTGTACAATGTCATTAGCAGCACAATCACACATTTTCTATCTATCTGCTTAAGAGCTCTTCTGGAACAAAGATAAAAACCGTCAGGAACATCATAAATATCCATTCCCCTCGTCTTGCCCTGCTCTGCCCCAAATGTGGTGGCTGTGAGGAGGGAAGAGTGATTCAGAAACCCACCAAAGGTTTTGCTGGATCTGTTCTCATTTACATTTTCTTTGGGGAGACACACACAACAAGAATAGGACGCCCCCGTCACCCCGTGTGCAGTGCAGTGTTAGTCTCTGCTATTATGTCATATGGTGAATGTAAACTTACACAGCATTAGTTATTATATCACAGGCAGTGGTTTGGGCCCAGTGACACCAGTAGGAAAAATGATGTCCTTGTTCAGCTCATCATATGGGCACCTTAAATCTAGGTGAGGACAAATGGGGAGGTGATATGCATGTTCAGGCAGGGAACTTATTGCTTGACACAGATCAGCAGAGCACTTAAGAAACCAGTGCAGTGGGAAATCAATATGAGTCAGGGCCAGCTCGTACTCTACTTTTTTGCCAATGGAGAGAGAGAGAGAGAGAGAGAGCGAGAACGAGCCTATCTTATACCCAATTTACTTTGGATGATATATATCTCATTTCACTTTGTTTTTATTATCTTTTTTCTCAGAATGCACTTATGCTGGCTAAGATATGTAAACAAAAACAAGGAGAAACAGGCATAGCTTTGAAACCTGTAACACAGCCTCTGAAAGAGCAAATCAGATCGCTTACGCTTCATATGAAAAGATTTTAGGAATTTTCATTATTCTATTATGTATTCACTTTTACTGTGAATATTCACTATTTTCGAACTTATAGCCACAAGGGAGAAGACATTGGTACGGAAACCCTGGATTTCTGGGATCATGTAGAAATTGGGCGTGCCAGGGATTTGTGTGGCTCATGAATTAGGTCAATTGATTTAGGGAGTCACTTCAGCAATGTCCTTCTGCCCTTCAACCCTTAGTTATGTCTTTGGAAAATGCTTTTAACCATATAGCTTCTGCAGGCTTCACTTCTCAGAGCCCATTGGGGCAGAGTATATGTTGAGTTCATGCAGCAACTAAAATTGGGTGACTGGATACGTTTTGAACATCTTTTTTTCTTTTCTTAAATTAACTCATCATTGTTTGGATTATGATGCTGGTTGCAAAACACCAAACACAAAACTATGCTACCCATATATTATGTATATTGTGTATTTTGTGAACAGTCTGGTGCTACTCTGGTTTATCACAATGCCATCGGGGCAGTAAACTTACAGCATTGTCACCTGTAAGCATATACTCATATGAGACATGCGTGTAAGAACAGCGGCCACTGATACAACCAACTTACTTTATGACTACCAGTCTTCCAATATTTATTTAAAATTTTTGGTCAGTTCAATGCCCACATTTTATAAGTAATAAAAAATTGTATTATCTTCTTTTCAACCGGAAGTCCAGCTTTATAATAAAGCACAGACTCTGAAAATAGAACAACAGTTGTGTTTTGTTCTTGCCATTTACTTGCTCCCATTCAGGCAGAAATTAAGTGAAGGAAAGAATACATGATTTATTCTTAAGCCTCTTTCTCATTTGATTACCCCTATTGTTATGCTTTATGCAAACAAGTGAAACTATTGCACTAAACTAACTATTGAAACTTTCAAAATACGAGAAGGTCTTTGAAATGCTAATATAAAGGCTGCTTGAAGATATTCTCATTTATCTACCCATTTTTATTCTTGTTTTAAAACCTTGTATGCTATATTTCTTGGCTCTTTCAGCATTTTCATTCCTGAATTGTTGTCTTTTCTGATTTATTACTGTGAATTGAGAGGCTATAAATACACACAAATAACTCTTTGGGATTATTCTGAATGTAAAACGCTCCAAATCCATTAGAAAAAAATCGATATGAAATCAATGTTTGAGTTTTGCAAAAGACCTCATTTCTTTGACTTCTGATTAAACCTGAACGAAAGCAAAATAAAGAGGGCAGTGATCAAGAGAAAACATCTGCTTAAAATGGCACTGGGTACCACAATTATTGATTATCTTTTAAATAACAAGGAAGACATGCCCTCTCCCTTCCAGATTTCTCTAGGGATGCACGCCGGCCTCGCCCTCACAAGCAGGTACCGGAGGAGAAGTTTGTACTCCCTGTTCATATACAGCCCGGTGTGAGTTTTTAGCGTGTCAGTCAGTGAGTTAGAGGGAAAGGGTAAAGAGAAGCTAATCAGGATGAAATGAGATTAAAGGCTGTCTAATTTTACAGCGACTGTGATCCATCAGCCACTGTGAAAGTGACAGTGGAAATGAATGATGGAGACAGACAGGTGGGGCTGTACATTTCACTGATTTATCCTCAAATGCACTGGGCCTTATTTTATTGAGTGAACATGACCGCATTTATCATGACTGTCATCTAAACCCACTTCCCTCCATTTAAAAAGGTCACTTTACTCACAGGGAGTAGGAGAGAGGCACTTTCAAATCAGATTTAAAATCTAATAACACGTGTTCATAAGATCCTTTGTGAAAATTCTCAACTTTATTAAACAAACTCGAAGTGCTAGAAGGAAAGGGGAAAAAAAAGCCAGAAAACTGAAAAGGAAGAAACCTTTGGTCATCCGAGGGAGCACATTCATTTAGTCTCTAAGTTTGAAGCAATTTGTACCATTTTTGCCTTTCCCACTCCAAATACCTGCTATTCTATTCTAGTCTGGGAAATTCAATAAAACATTTACATTTAATATTTTTAATTAAGAAAGTAGGAAGCAGGCCATCCTTGGAGAGGATATTAAGTCACAGTATTTACTCTGCAGAATGACTAATCATCATACACTCAATAGATGTTAGCCATTATTACAAGTTGAATCTCTGCCACAATTCACTTACATACCTGTTAATTGTTTTCCCATAATTATAAGGCCACAAAAATCTCAGTGACACAAATTCTTTTACCCCTCCCTGTACAGTGAAATGAAATGTACTGGCATGTTGTGCACAAAATTGGTCTTTGTGGATATGAAAATGAAGAGTCAAACTCTCAGAGTATTTTGTGTTACTTTTCACAGTAGGAACCACCCTTTACCAAACATTTACTCTGTGCCAGGCATTGTGCAGGTGCTATATACATATGCGTATATGTAATTATATATATATATATATATAGTTACCTATACTATATCTCTGAAAATATAACAGCACTTACGATTCATTCTTACTTGCTCCTAATCAGGCAGAAATTACATGAAGGAAATAATATATGATATTATAATACATGATAAAATATAATACATGATAAAATATATCTATATTTTATTTGCCTATATCTTTCATTTAATATAACTAACTATTAGGGAAGCATTGGTCATTCATTTTGTTTCTGTAAGAAACACTGAGGCCTTGAGAGGTTAAGTCACTTGTTGAAGGTCAGACTCAGCTAATGAATGGCAGAGATAGAATCCAAACACAGGGATATCTTGATCCCAACCCATGCTCTCATCCATTTCACTCTACTGATTTTCAATAGATATGTTCATCCAACCAGCAAGTAATTACCAAGTACCTGTGTGTTCAATGATGGTGTTCCTGAAATTTCTGTATAATTTTTTGGTATTGAATCACATTTTAAATGTTTCTTATTTTCATATTTAAAAGAATCCGTGATTAAAGCAAGTGGACATTCCTTTACATTTTTTTCTATAAATCCACATATTCAAATAGTGGATTTTCTTAAAGTGAGACACATTTACATGTATTTGATGGAGCCAGAAAAACACTGACCAAATCAGCTAGTTAAGGATGGGTAGAGTCTATTGGCAGAGGGTTTTTATTTATTTTTTAAACAGCGAGGGCATATTTCAACCTTGCGAGCAGATTCAAAGTATCTTGGGCACAGAGGCCCTTTTCCTGGCATATAAAATGTGCAGGGGTCTTGCTGCATTTACGAAGGCCTTGTTCTACTTAAGATCCACACTCCTGTTTCCTCCCATATTTTATAGCTAAGGAATATATATACCCCTTCCAACAGAAAGTATAGGTATCCTTTGCAACCACAGATTTGCATGAACATCCAAACAAGATTGCACAGGGCTATGACAAGTTTATAGGATTGCTAAATACATGGCTGTTGAATGTTTATCATTTCAAGTAACATTTATGAGGGTCTTGATTTCCTTTTGGCTTCAAATACATAAACTTGCAAAACTGTCAAATACGACATAATTTTTTGGAAAAAGTAATTAATGCCCATGTTTCGTAAAAATACAGTCTTATAAAAAATAATGATATACAGGAACAATAAGTTTTCCTCTTATGCCTCTCAGCCTTTCAGTTCCCTACTGCAGAAGCCATCCCTGTTATTGTGTTCTTGGATTTTTCTTCCAGAGAGATTATATATACGGGTCATTTTATTTTAATAAAATTGACACAGCATTCTATGGGCACACTGTTTAGTACCTTGCTTTTTTGCACTCAAGAATACATTCATTTATTCATTCCTCACCAATCAAAGACCTGTTCAGCTGCTACTGTATGCGAGGCAAGGTTCTACCTGCTGGGGAGGTCATGACAGCATCAAGGAACGTTCGAGTCAGGGGAAGCATGTAATAAACATGGACACAAATAAATAGGCACTTTTGTTTCCAATGATAAGTGCAATGAAGAAAAGTAAAGCTGGGTCCAAGGAGAGGAAGGGACAGGGTGAGGAATTTTGGGAGTAGTCAGGGAGGGCTTTCTGAACAGATGACTTTTGAGCAGAGAATTGACAGAAGTGAGCAAGGGAGCCATGCAGGGGTAGAGGTAGGTGTAGATGCAGGAATAGCAAGTGCCAAGGCCCTGGGGCACAGATGTGGAGTGTAGCAAGAATAGTAAGAAGACCAAGAACAGAAGGATCTGAGAGGAGGTCTGGGAGGGAGACCGAGGCCAGATCTGTGCGACGGTGCAGTCTTGGTCGGAGGACGACACTTGGATTGCCTACCAGCCCATTCTTTTCAACAGCCATACTGTGTTTCATCTGATGGGTGTCCTATAACGTGTCCCATCCCCTTCTGATGGCCATTTATTAATTCACTCAGCAAACATTTACTAAACACTAATTATGTGCAGATACTTTTCTGGTTGCTGGTAATAAAGCAACGAATGAAGCTGACAGCGTCCCTGCTCTCCGAGACCTAAATGATAGGGAAAAGAAGAATGTAAGCAAATACACAGTGGAATGCACAGGAACACAGCCAGGCGACGACAGACAGTAAAAAGGGAAAAACAGGACAGTGTGTTAGATAGTGAGTGCCTGGCTAGCTGAGGTGGTCAGGGAAGGCCTCTCTGGGGACTGGCGTTGAAGGTAAATTTTGAAGGGTGAGAAAGGGCCATTGCGAGAAAATAAGGGGAAGGGATCCCTGCAGAGACCCTGGAGCACGAATGAGCTGGACGTGCCTGAGCAGCCCAGAGAAAGCCTCTGTGTCTAGAGCACCGAGGGTGAGGGCTAGAGAGGCATGAGAGAAGTCAGGAGGCAGGCAGAAGCTGGGTAGATGGGCCTTTAGAAGCCAGGATAAGTGGTGTTGATTTTATTCTTAGCATGACGGAAAGGCATTGGAGGGGTTTTAGCAGCAGCAGGACATGATCTGATTTATGTTTTAAAAATATCACTCTGGCTCCTAGGGATGTTGTAGGAGTGAAAGAGGGAAAAGAGGAAGATCAAGCAGGGCGCCCCTCCTGTGGTCCAGATGAGGGATGATGGAGGCTGGATGAGGTAGGGGCGCTGGGGCTGGAGGGAAGGGGATGTGTTGAAGGTTGCTGCTGTTACAAACAGTGCTCTGCCGAGTGTCCTCATGGGTCCACAACATGCATACACGAGCATTTATCTGTAGGATTAATTCCTCCAAGTGAAATTTCTGGGCCAAAGAATGGGTGTGTCTTACATTTTAATGGATACCATCACATTGTACCCCTTTTTATATCTGTACCTTTGCCAACACGGTAGGTGAACAATTGGTGTCTAGTTAAAATTTAAATCTCCATTCATTTGTGATAGAGGTTGAGCATCTTTCCATATGTTTCAAATCCATTTGTATGGTATACATTTTTCTGTTGCTTTTTGACTTCTTGATATCAGAAGTTGCCTATAGTTACGTGATTTCTGTTCTTAAAGTGTTCTTTTCTATGGAATTATCTATACTGGCAAAATAAATGATATTTTGGAAGCATGGTACTGCTAGAATATATATTTGTGCAATATTTACTCATTAAAGCAAATTCAAATAGTAGTTACATGCTGTTGAAAACAAATATAACCTGAAAGAAAGGTGCCTCAGTCTAATGACATTGAAAGAGTATTTCTTGCCATAGGGTTGTAGAGAAATTTTTTCTTACATTTTCTTCAATTTTATAGTAAGTATAATTGAGAAACATAAATGTTTAAAAATTTACTAGTTTAATCCTACCATCCTGTCTTTCTGCAAAGATCTAGAAATTTGGCCAGTGCTTCTCTGGAGGTAGAAACAGACACATAGTCAAACATCTTACATGACGCACGTGCTTGATACATATTATTGAATAAATAATGCACAGAAAAGGTTCTGTTACATTTTTTTCTGTTGTATATGGATGGTTACTATCCCTCTAAGCTGCAAATAAATGGAAATGTTTTGTGTATTTGGGGATGACTTGATCATTATAGATAGTGAGTCTGGAAAATTAAATCCTGTAAGAAATTCACATGGTCTGAATCCATTGATGAGTTGGTGAAGGTTCTGAATTAACCCAAAGGTGGCCAACACTTTCTCCTCACTCCCAACTTATTCTGCACACACAGAGCTGGGATCCCACAGTCCCACTGGAGACAAAGTTGTTGAAGTGCGTTCGAAATGTATAAATCTGAAAAAGAGTGCCCATGCGTTAGGTTTTGGAGGCTATGCAAGAACAAGAGAGTTTGCTTCTCTTTCATAATTCAAAATTGTATCTAAGGGAGAGTTTTCCTGACAATGAGTATTGCTTTGTGACTCTCTCCTCTGTGCCACTATTGTAGTAAATGCATGCCTTTACCCTATACTTGCCAAGTCATGATACAGTGTATTAAAATCATCTGTCTTTTGTGTGTCACCCCCTAAAGGATCTGTAAGCTCCTTGAGGCCAGACTGTGTCATTTCTATAGCTTTATGCCCACCACAATGCCCAGTACATAGGATAGTACAGCCTTAGGCATCGCTACAGCTTTTATACCTAATACAGTAATTAGAAATATTAGTGAATCAATAAATGTTAGTAGCATGAATGAGTGAATGCTGACTAAGAGAGACTGTGGCATTTACTTCTTTGGAAGGTGTAAAAAATGTATGGGTACCAGAAGATGCGAAGGAGGGAAGAAGTGAAAGAAAGGGAAGAAAGGGAAGAAAGATATATGCCTTAGATCAGGATTCTATGGCATCTAGGGTGGATGTCACCCTATATGCAATAACATGTGTTAAACAAAGGAGGTTTGTAAGTTCTTCAAAGACTGTGACGTATTTCTTTAGGATCTATCATAGGCCTAATTGTGCCAAGGTCAAAGGTTTTCAATAAATCCTTGTTGATTTACAGTTTTATCTCTGAGCACTTAAATGGAGGGAAATGCTAACAACCAGAGGAGGCTGAGGGGACTTAAAATAAGACTTCTATTAGCTATTCAAGCAAAACTCACTTTTCAAATTACGACTCTATTATTACCATGCAGTGTACCAACTATTTTGTTTTGTTTAGTTCTTGATATGTTAGTTAGAATTTTAAAATAGTTTTATTTTCACTTTTGGAAAGTAAAACATCTTTGGGAATGAACACTGCAATTTCTTCCAAATGCTAGGGTTTTTTTTTTTTTTTTCCTGTTTTAAAGTGTGTTTTCAGAGACACATTGATGAAACATGCTAGTGCTTTGATGTTTATCCTTTCCTAAGTGCCAATACAGTGTCTTCCTGATCATGTCTTTCTGGGGGAGTGAGAAATTGCACTTTTCATTGTTCTACACCTAAAAAGGCTCAGTAAAAAAAACAGTCAACTCTGTAAATGAATTAAAGTAGTAGAGCAACTCATATTATTTAAACGTGTGAAAATAAGATCCTTGACAAAGGTCAAAGGAGCCAGGGCTATTTATACTGTGAATGATATGGCAACAGGATAGCAAAAATGATTGTGAAACAGCTTAAATTCTCTTAGATGATGGCCCCATCGTTACTGACGGTGGGAAGAAGGAAATGGGTATGGTTCATAGAATGAGGATTTGTAAAGAAGCATTTTCTGATGTAGATCACACATACTCAGTATTGGAAAGTGAACTCCATTGGTTCACTTTAAAATCCAGGAGGCAGCAAAAGAATCTATCAACCTCTTCATTCATTTTTTCATTCAAAAATTCGTATTGAGGAATTAGTTATCGTGCTAAACTCTGGGACACCATTCCTGTATTTCAGAGCTCACAGTGTAGAGAGAAAGAGAATGTGTAAACAGAGAAATAGAATACACAATGTTCTAGAAGAAGAACAATGGAAGCACCAAGGAGGAAGTGCCTGTAACTTCAGGGAGAAAGTGAGACTTAAGATAAATCATAAAACCAAGACGGGATTTTCCAGGTTGTCACAGCAGCAAAAGTCATTATCAGTAAAAGGAACATGGATTCAACAAATATTTATTGAGCTCCTACTATGTGCCAGATCTTAGGCTAAGTTCTAGGGATATATTTTAATTGGATTATTTTTATAAAAGTGATTATTAAAATTAGATCAATTTCCAAAATGTCCTTAATACTATGATCACTATACTATATCAGCTATTATGTTGAGGCCAGAGAAAACGTGTTTGGGGAACATGGGAGCAAATAAAAAGGGTGGGCTCTTACCTCCGCTGTCCTTTTGGGCAGCCTACTCCTCGACTCAAATTCCCTCTGGAGCACTCTCTCCTTAGACAACAAGCAGTCATGGCCTCTACCCTAATTGAATTTCTCCTGGTATTTGGAGCCACCTGATGGTTCTGGTAGCAGCTGGTAGGATTATCAGAACAGTGAGCAATACCATCGTTCCTTTCAGACCACCCCTCACGGCATTTGCGCTTGCCGTTTCAGTACATCATTGGGCTATTGCACTTATTTGATTTCAAAGGACATTTCGTTGCAAAGATCCAGAAGGATTTGTTATATACTCCTCCATGGTCATTTCATGGTGTGTGCGTGTGTGCCTTCCCATGAGCCCATGTGTATGTGTTGGATCTGGGAAGCACGAGGGCAGGCGGGCTGGGCAATGAAGACTGTACTGAGTCAGTAGCTTATAACACACAGGGGAAATGAAAGTGCCATCCATGATCTTAGGAGATGAGCCCCTGGTCTTGGCCATGACAAGGCACCTAGAGCCATCTCTTGAGAAAGTTCTGAAATCTGTATTGCTGGAAAAAGTAGACAACTTTTTGGAGCTGTGCAGATCCAAACAGGGAAACGTGTAGGCAATATGATGAATAGTGAAGTTCCATTTTCTCCTTTTTTGGCACCATTTTTTACTGGTAAAGCTAGAGAGTCATTGAATGTTAAGTGATATTTACTTAGGAATATATTTATGAACGTGCATGACTATTTGGCACTTTTCTTGTCTTAGAATTTAGGTTGAGACCCTAAGGCTGAAGCTAATCTAAAGAGTTGTGTCGGGCCTTTTGGCCGGTAAGTGCTGCATGAACCAGCCTCTGGAAGACTTGACCATCTAAGTTCTTGTTACTCAAACTATGTTGCACGGACCTGCAGCAACCTCACCCGGGGGATAATGAGCAATGCAGAATCTCCAGGACCCCCCTGGACATCCTGACTCAGACTGCATGTTACAGACCCCACGGGTACTCTAGCGTCTGAGCATTCCTGAGCTACGACAGGCTGGTCCAGACCACCTGCACTGGAATCACCTGGGCCCCATCCCAGACTCCTGGGTCCTAGGCCTGACCTTCTGAATCTGAATTTCTAAGGTTAGGTCCAGGAACCTGAAATTTCAGTATGCTTCTGAGATTGTTCTTAGGCACATCGACAGTCACACTAATCCCAAAAAGACTTGGTCCAAACAGTCATGTTTAAATTGGGTCAGAAAAACTGAACTCCTTAAACTGTTTTGGTAAATTACTTCCTTCCGTTTCTATGGAAAGCAGCACTTTTGTAAGTCAATGTCTGGCAGATAGTTGGTGCTCAATAAATGTAGCTTTGTTTAAAAAAAAAAAAAAAGGTCTGTGCCAGGCCATTGATGCCAGACTTTCTAAAAGTGGTTCCTAATCTGTGTCTCACTGGTCATGTAATTGTGCACACACACACGCACGCACACACACACACATTTTGCCTACATATACAATGATGTGGAAGACTATTAGTGGGTAGGGATTTTTTTTTTTTTTTTTAAGAGAGTGGTTGTGGGAGACTGTGGAATCACTGGGCATTTTCCATCCACGGGGGAACAGAATTCTCCTCCCATCCTCCACCCCAAAAGCAAAAGCAAAGACTGGTGGAAGAATCTTGGGCCAGATGTTTCCGTGCTGCCTGGGGCTTGGCCAGCAAAAGGAGAAGTCTGAAGACAAGAGGCTGGTGGGAGCCGTCTGTGATGGGAGTGTGCAGGGAGAGAGCGGGGGCAGACGTGGCCTGCATTTCTGGTTTTGGTGGAACAATAGCACCCAGTACCTCCCTGTGGGCTGAGCTGTGGGTCTGTTTGGTTAGAACTGCCATGAAAGGACCCCCTCACCCAAGAAGATTAATTGCTAGTTCAAGATGACCTTAACAGAAGCTATGTGGTAGACAGTGGGAAGTCTTCAGAAAAAGGTTCACAGCAGAGCCCATAAAGACAGCTCATGAGAAAACCAAGTCAGCTTTATCGCATTTACCTCCTGCAAGCCAGGTTCTAAAAACACCAGGCAAATAAGAGCTTTTCTCCCTTTGCCTTCCCCTCCTCGAGCTCTATCTCTGGTTGAACCAGACTACTTGCATGGCTGATTTCCAACCAAGGGTGGGTCAGCCTTTCTCACCCTCATGTCAACCTCAGTGTGCAGGAAAGATTTAACACAGCAGGCCTGAAACCGTTATCCTTACAAAGGCCTGGCCTTTCCTAGAAAGGTTGGACTTTGGCTGATGTTAGGGAACTTAGATTTCAAGAGTGTTGCCACAACCTTAACTAAGAGTGGCTGTCTGTGCCCAAGTTGTACAAAAAATGGGATTTATGCTGAGCGCCTGCTTTTCTTCTGGGAGTATGGAGTTTTGGTATGTGCTAGGCAGATGTCTACCTAACCAGCCCGCAATAAAATCTTTGGGTACTTAGCCTCAGATGAACTTCTCTGGTAGACAACATTTCACAGGTGTTGTCACAAACGGACACTGGAGGAAATAAATGCATCCTGCGTGACGCCACTGGGAGAAGACCCTTGGAAGCTTGAGCCTGGTTCCCTCTGGACTTTGCCCCATGCACCCTTTCCCTTTGCTGATTTGCCTTATACTTCCCCCCTGTAATAACTCATAGCTGTGAGTATGACTACATGCTGGTCCTGTCGGTTCTCCTAGTAAATCACTGAACTTGGGGGTCAATAGGAGACAGAGAAACTTCAAGTGTATTTAGAGAACAAGGTTTCTATTGAACATCCCAAGACACCTGGGGCTGCTTTAAGAACTTCCTGAGGTGTAGCCACAGGGGGAGACGAGACATCCAATAGAGAGGTTTTGGAAAATCTGTGGTTGGAAAAAAATGAAGTTGTTTTCTGTTGGCCCCATACGTGAAGTTCTTTCAATAAACCGATCGTGGATATACGTATGTATGACATGACTGCTTCTGGACTCTGGGTAAGCATGGGCTCCACATTTCCTCTGGTTGGAATCAATGTGCAAATCGCCTGAGAATCCGCTAGTGCTCAGCACTGTCTCATCATAGGTACTAGAGGCTTTATTGGATTATTTGACACTATGGCCCTTTTTATTTTCTTGGGAAACGTGCAGTCACTATATTAGTTGAAACACTAATACAGACACATAGGAGACCATCTGTCAGGAGTATACAGTGGTCCAGGAGCTTTGTGGCAGAGAAATTCAGAGAAAGGAGCAGTCACTGGGCCTTGGCTCCGTCAGGTATCGATGCACAATCTTCAATCTCTCCCCAGCCATTACATCCTTCTGCTGTCTTCACAGGGTGCTTTGCCTTATCTCTTTTTTTTTTTTGAAAAAACCCCCAAACACAGAAAATGCAAACTTCTTTATCCTGATGCTCCTTGCAGGTATCCTGAGAGCACCCCATCCCCTGGACCATAAATCTGGGCTCAAAATCACAGTGCTGGACACAGCGAGCGATTGGTCTTGAAATGGTCCCATGACCCAGCCAGGCCCTTCAGAGGGGGTTGCACCCTGGTGCTGACAAGAGGAAACCTTTCCTTTCTGACCACAGATCCTGGAGCTGCTTGGGGCAATGCAGAAGTAGGTCTGAGCAAGGAGAAATGAGGAGAAATGAGAAATGAGAGGAGAGGAGTGAGGAGAAATGAGACCACAGTTTTGAAATTTTGTTTCTGCATCGTCCATAAGGCCGGCCCCTGCCCTCCTGGTTATGTGGCCCATGGATCCGTTTCCCCACTGGACTTTTATGAAAGCCTCCAAACAGTCTCCTTGCTTTCATTCTTGTCCCCTTTTGGCTCAATCTTCACAGAGCTCTCAGATGATCCTTTAAAAACCAAATAAGATGAGGACCTTCACTTCTTGTCAGTCCTCTCCTTACTTGCCATCTACCTTAAATAAATGTTAAAGTTTTCAGAATGGCCTACGAGGACCATATGGCATGGCTGCTGGCCACCCTTCCAACCGCCTTTCCTACCACTGTCCCCTCCCCAGTGGTGCTCCGGTCATATTAGCTTCCTTGGGAATCTCCCCAACGTCCCAAACACATCCCTGGTTGAGGGACTTTGCACTTGCTATCCTCTGCCTCTTGTGTTCTTCCTTTGTGTATTCCCATGGCTCACTCCTTCACTTTGCTCAGTGTCTGCTAGAAAGGGAGATCTTCTCTGACAATCCCATTTAAAAAGCATCCCTTGTACAGCAAAGTAAATCAGGTATACGTATACATATATCCCCTCTTTTTTAGATTTCCTTCCCACTTAGGTCACCACAGATCATGGAGTAGAGTTCGCTGTGCTATACAGTAGGTTCTCATTAGTTATCTATTTTATACATAGTAGTGCACGTATGTCAATCCCAAACTCCCAATTCGTCCAACCGTCCCTTCCCCCCTTGGTAACCGTAAGTTTGTTCTTTACATCCGTGACTCTATTTCTGCTTTACCAGTAAGTTCATCTGTACCATTTTTTTCTAGATTCCACATATAAACGAAATAGTTAAGCAAGTATAGTCCAATAAAAATTAATAAAAAAGAAAAATAAATAAATAAAGAACCCCCCTAACTCAAAGACCAAGTTGGAGTGGATCTGAGATTTGTCTCCCACTCCCTTGCTTGGTGCCCTGCAAATAAATTCTGACTTTGCCACAAAAAAATAAAATAAAATAAAATAAAAAGCCTGCCCTTTCATTCACCATTCCTTCACCCTGCTGTACTGTTCTTAACAGTTCTTAACTGTTCGACAGATCTTTTGTTTATAAAATATTTTCACACTAATATATTAGCTGCATAGGTAGGCAATATACTAATATATTAGCCATGTGGCTGCATGACTGTCTTGCTCACCACTGAATCCCTAGTGCCTAGAAAAACGTCTTGCACACAGAAAGCTCCCGATAAATATTTGTTAAGTTGATGACAAAATAGTTAAGTTATATTGAATTGGATTTCTGTAACTTGCAACCAACACTTTTAAATTTCAGATGGAGAAAGTAAAGCAATTTAGTTAAGGTAGACTAACAATGTACTAAGCATGTGGCTTTAGCTCCTAGGTTCAATATTGGAGACTAATGTGCAATTTGCCTTTTAAAATGGAAGACAGTACAGTGTCATACAGATCTAGGTTTGATATCATTTAACTGTGTGAGTTTAGAAGTCATGGTTTTCTTCATCAGTAAGATGTGGATAATAATATCTACCTCATAGGGCTATTGAAGAATTCAATTAAATTGGATAACTTACGGAACGCACCAGGTTCATTACAGACAAACTATAAAAGTTAGTTCTTTAATTGTTCCCTTTCCTTCGTTCCTCCTTCAAATGTTCTTACATCGCTTTATTTTACAAAGGACAAAAACAATCTGCAAACAAGCAAAATTCCTACACTTGCAATATTAACTAGTTGACAAAAGCATGAAATTGGTAAAGCATGGATTTGATATGGAATGGACTTTAAAACATAGTTTTGGCTTATTGGGGTAGAAATGTATGGTCCCCAAAAGATTCACATTTGGATTGTGGCTGGGATGAAGTGACACAGGTCCCCATATTATCAAGAGGTATGTTGATGATCCTTATGTGGTTTAAACTAACTTCCTAACAACACATGTTTTGTGAAGATAAGAGATTTCATTTAGTTTTTACTTAATATATATCAGACACCTACTGTGTGCTGTGTATAAAACAGAGAAGAATCCAGGGGCTCATGTCCAATGGAGGAAAAATTTATGTGCACATGAAAATATAATGCAAAGTAGACTGCAGTTAATGACATAAGTCCAAAGTACAGAGAAGGATGAGGCAAATGAAGAGTAATTTTTTTAGTTGTCTTGGAAAATAAGAGCTAAAAGGAGATTTGTGATGGGTCCTTGAAGGAAGGATGGGAGATGGACTGATGGAGAGGGGCTCGGGGAATTCCAGTCAATGCCATCTGTGTGCACAGAGGCATGGTGGCTGGGGAACTGTTAGGGAGCTTTGTGGGGCTGGAGTGTAAAGTAAGATTTGAAAAGCAATGGGATGTAAAGTTGGGAAAGTAGTGCGAGACAAGGTCAGGGAGGTCCTTGAATACCAAAGAGTCAACGACTCTCAGTAGAGAGGCTGTGAAGGTTTCAGGAGGGCAGTAAAGCCTTAACCAAGTGAACAGGGGATAGGTCCTGTGCTTAGATGGTGCTAACATTCTTTCATCACTTGCGTATGTTTCTACTAAAATAAAGAAAAGCCATCATCTTAAAGATCATAAACGCAACAAAAAAGAGAAAGGTCTAGAGAAAAAAGCAGAGTATAAGCACCTTTAAGTGTCAACCCAGAAAAGGTAAAACATAACCACATGTAAAGGCTAAGAGGTGAAGACAAGGAAAGAGGGAGACATCAAGAGGGGAAAATAAGACCATTAACTAAAACATGACACTGGATATATGGATTATTTGTGGAGAAGGACTAAGCAAGAACATATTTATAATAACATAGGGGAAGAAGAGAGGGAGTAGTCCTAATAACTAAGAAATTAGATATTATTGTAAACAAGACTGTCCTTCAAACACAGCGTCCATGTCGATGTGGATTCTCCTTCCCTTCCAGTTGATAAAATGGGGAGTAGCGTTACGTCTACCCCACAGAATGGTAACTACTCTAAGCATTGTTACTCTATAATGTATGAACCACTGTTTAGCTCTTACTCTCCAGTAAAATAGCCAATGAATTGTTGTCTTCCCTCAGGAAAAGCATCTGAGCATCAAAGGCTAGTAGTGAGGCCTAAATCCATTACCTTCCTCTTTTCCATTGTCTCTCATACCCCATAGCCCTCATGTCCTTACTTCGCTCCTAACTCAGCTTAGATTTCAATGTTCACCTTGTAATCATTTCCTGGCACACACTCTCAACTCTCTTGCTCCGTTCTCCATTCTTCACACTTGTGTAGAAAAACCAAATCTTGGTTACATCCAGCCCCACACAACTGCATGTGGCTGGTGATATTTATACCATCATTTAAAATTCATGTTATTGTTGCCTGATATTCCTACTGTGTTCCCCTACACCATTTATTATCCCATCAAGGGTTAACAAACTACTGTCTAAGGGCCAAATTGGGCCCGCCACATGTTTTTGTAAATAAAGTTTTATTGAAACACAGCCATGGCCATCAGTTTACATTTTATCTACTGCTGTTTCCTTGCTGCAATGGTAGATTTAAATAGTTGCAACAGAGACCTAATGGCCTGCAAAGGATGAAATATTTACCACCTTGCCCTTTAAAGAAAAAGTTTTCTGACCTTTGTCCTAAATGACTACTCCATACCTTGTTCTCTCTCCTCAGCTCTCTAACATCTGCTCCCTGATTTACTTTTAGCTGATAACCTTGTTTTCTATTTCACTGAGAATATATAACATTTAGAAAAGAACTCCCGCACGCTCTCAGCATTGTACCTACCAAATTACCTGCATCAGTATTATCTATACTCGCCTTTCCTTTTGCTTCCTTTTGTTATTAAGGATGGATGGGCCATCCACACTCATTTCTAAAGTCAAGCACTCCGTTCGTGTCCCATTCCCTCTTGACTATTCAAGGATATTTTTCTGAGCAATTTTATCATGTCTTGTGTCTTTAATTTTTTCCCTCTTTATCAGATCTCTCCTATCAGCAGAGAAACATGCTGATATGTTGCCACCTTAAAAAAAAACTCTTGAATCAATATCCTTGTTTTCCTCCCTATCCCATTTCTCTGTTTTCCCTTACATAAATAATTCTCAGAAGAGTTGTCTTTACTCAAGGTTTCCAATTATTCCCCTCCCATTTTCACTTAAGCTTTTTCAATTAGGCTTTTAGCTTCATGATTTCATGGAAACAGCTGTTGTTAACGTCCATGTTGCTCAAACCAATGTCATTTCCCAGCGCTCAACTCATGGGATGTCTTTGCAGCATTTAGCACAGATCACTCTCTACCTGTGTCCTTTGAGGAGACCACTTTCTCTGGATCCTCCTCTACCTGACTGCTGTTCTCTAGTTTGACTCGTGGCTGGCTGCTTCTCATCAACTCAATCTGTAAACGTTGGCATGCCCCCAGAACTTGGCCTTGAAATCTCGTCTCACCTCCATCACTCACTGTCTCGGAGATCTTTCAGCCACATGACTTTAAACACCTCAATACAGCTCCACTTGGGTACCAAATGGACTCTCCAACTCAACATGCCTCCAAACAAACCCCTGGCTTTCCCATCCAAACATTTCCACCTAAGCCAGTGTCAACTCTAACCTTCCACTTGCTCAGGACAAAAACTTTAGTAGAAGAATCCTTGACTCTTTTCTTTCTCTTATATCATGCTTGATAAAAATAAATTATTCATTTTTCATGGGATAAAAGATATCCTTTTACACTTTTTCTTTGCCTACTCACAAATACATAAAAATGGTATGCATATGATATATATGCTTTCCTAATCTGCTCTTTTCACCTGTAAATGTATGGTATTTTCATTTTCAAAACAGTATAGATTTTCATTGGTCGTTTTTAATAGTGGTATGCTATATTTTTTGGTATGGATAAACTAAAACTTACTCAGCAACCCCTAATTGTCGAACACCTGAGTATGGTTCTTATTAATTGTTCTTATAAACAATACTGATGTGAATATCTTTGAACATGTGAATGATTATTTCCTTAGAACAAATCTTAGAAGTAGCACTGCTGAAGTCAGGACCATTTTGTTTCTTAAAAGTCTATCTTTTATGTAATTTACATATAACTGTATAAAAATAAATAAATGCATTTTCTGGATTCCTAGATGAGCATGATATACTAATCTATATAGATGAAAATCACATAACAAACTACTGATAATTTAGTAATGTTCTTTTACCAATTACATCTGAATTGCAGTTGTGAATCCAGTGTATGTAAAAGACATTGTACCTTTGATTTATAGAAAATGTGCCTTGTGACTGTGGATTCAAGGTTCTTGTGGTAGTTGCATGGCTCCGCAGGAGTTCATAGACTGGCAACCACAGCTTTGGTTGATGATTTAGAGAAGCAATTCACTTAGCATATGATCATAAATGGAACCTATTTCCTCTCCCATCCAAGTTGCTCACTTCTTGACATAACAGTGTTACAGTAGGAGTATTAATTCTGGTACTAAACAGGCAAGCAAAAAGTTCTCATTAAAGCAGAGTGATTACAGATATGTAGTCAGAATAGAGTAGGATTTTAACAGTGGGCTATTTAAATTAACTTCCTTGATCGAATCTTTTTATGTGCTGTGAGGGCTTCCCTCTGGAATTCATGGCAACCCCTTCAGCGTTCCTCAGGCCCTTGGAGAAATGTGGAAGAAGTCAGTCTGCTGATTATCATGGCTGCACTCTGCTCAAAAGCCTTTCTTGCACTGCTGCAATTTTGAACTAAGCCACTAGATGGTGTACACTGTTCTTTGCTTGCCCCCCAGAAAAAGCATCAAGAACTATGCTCAGATATGGCTCTAAGTAAGGCCAACGAAAACAAAGAGGAAAACTACGACGGTAAGACAAGATTTGGGGGATCTCTTTAAAACTCTGGTGTCCATTTTTTTTTTCCTGATGCAGACCATGCTGATTTAGAGAATAATATAAACGTTATTTTCTTTACTCCATTTCTCCTAAGTAATTCCAAATATCTGAGCTGGACAAAATCTCTCTCTCATTCTCTAGCTATTCATGGTAACCTACTTTTGAACTTCATACTTCAGTGCTGAAAGCAATCTAAATAGTTTATTTTCTCTTTTCGAGACTCATATGGACAAATACTTAGCAGAGACATCCTATGCTGATATTGTTAAAGACAGATTTTTTAAATAGACCAGATTTTCCAATAACTTAACAGATCTGCAGGTAAGTCCTTTAATACAGTAAGTTGCTTTCAGTTAAGAAGCAAACATTTTAGTGAAGAAGTTGAAAGAATAAAAAAGTCATCTTCGGGCGTCCCTGGTGGCACAGTGGTTGAGAATCTGCCTACCAATGCAGGGGACACGGGTTCGAGCCCTGGTCTGGGAAGATCCCACATGCCGCGGAGCAACTAGGCCCGTGAGCCACAACTACTGAGCCTGCGCGTCTGGAGCCTGTGCTCCGCAACAAGAGAGGTCGCGATAGTGAGAGGCCCACGTACCGCGATGAAGAGTGGCCCCCGCTTGCCGCAACTAGAGAAAGCCCTCGCACAGAAACGAAGACCCAACACAGCCAAAAATAAATAAATAAATAAATAAAATTAAAAAAAAAAAAAAAGTCATCTCCCTTACCTTGAAGTAATCCCCCAGATTTTACAAATAACACGTGCATTTAAACTATGGATGATCCTTTTTGGATTAAGTAGTTTCACCACATTTTCTACCCTTTCTTGTCATATTAACCTAAGGTCTTATGTGAATCACAGCTCCTCATCTCAAGTGGTAGTTAACTTTCTGAGTCCTTAATAGTCAAAGATGACTGTAGCAAATCAATATGATCATCCTTTGTGGGGAAATATCATTCAAACCAACTGGGGTCTTTGACCTGACAAAAACGGTTCCAAGTTCATTTCCACTACACAATAATGAGATGCAAAAATGACTATAGGTGCACCGTCAGTTGGAAAATCTAAAAAGTCAGTGAAATTACAAAAAGGCTTTAATGGTGCTTCTGAAAACAGACATAATTTTATGTTCTCATTTTTTGAATTACATTTCACTTGACATTTAGAAGTAATTTTAATGGAAAATTTTTTATTAACTGAGAAACAAGAATTCTTGGACTCTAATGATAAATGATGACTCTATTTTAAAAATAGAGTCAACTCATGATTATTCAATGACCAGTGGTCTGGTTCCTATATTATTATTTCTTCTGTTACCTCCTTTCAGCCTGCTCTTTGGTTATTTAATTCTTCAGAGAGTAGGTAAAGCCAAAGGACAGTGGTAAATACAAATAAATCAATCATGTATCAGCTATGAAAAAACTTTGATTTTGTGTGTATGTGCGTGTGTGTGGTGAGGAAAGGGGATGATAAGGTTAAAATTTTACAAATTGTGAGATTTGTAGTTTGCTTGAATTCTAACAATCAATTTTATCCCTTTACTGATACAATTAATATTTAGAAATTGGTTTTTTTACATGATGTTTTGTATCTAGTTTATATATTTAGTATTTTTCAGATACTGCTTTTGCAGATATAAACCTTTTTCATTAGGACTCCTAAAAGCTTTAGGTTTAATTTCTTATTATTTACATATTCTTATTCACCCTGCTGTCCTCATCTGCTAGTCTAGGCTGGGCCTGTAAGAGTAAGGCCAACTCTGATTGAGACTGAAGTGCCCTCTCTCTCCAAACCGGCTTTCCTAACTAACGATGGTCAAGGTATTAGACCAATAGCTCCAAAACGTCTCATGCAACATGTTGTATATATGGGTCACAGTAAACGAATGCACTGAGTATTTTGGTTCTATTTGGCCCATTTTTAATACATGAAAAAGTGTTATCAGTTCCTGTCATTGTTGTATTATGGGCAGTCTTAAGGAAAGAATAATTGTTACAACTGCAGTTTGATGATAGATTTAAGTAAATACATTGAACTGGAAAGAAAACGCGTGGAAGCGAGAAGGACAAGGAGAAGAAATTCCTCATGGTTGCCTGAAATTTAGGCTATAGAATTCACATTTCCTCATGGGAGCCAGATGATGAACTGTAGAATTAGTCTACAATTCAGACGAAACACTTCAGGCAAAACAAAGGGCTACTACAAGACTCCCAGCTGTTCTCCCTTTATCTGCTCCTGAAAAGTTGGTATTCATTCATTCCTTCATTCATGTACTCAACAAATATTTATTGAACTCTATGCTATGCCAGGCGTTGGACATACATAATTCTATTTTCTTAGAGTCATCAGTTCTTTTTTTTCCTCCATCTCTTCTTCCTTTCAGATCTCAATTTGCTTACATGCTGACTTCAGAATTTGTATTTCCAGCCTTTTCTCCTCTGTCATATAGACCAATATTTCCCAGTCCTTCCTGGATAACTTCCCTTAAATCTCTCTCAGTCTTTAATTCTTCCTTCCTTCATTGATACATTCACCAAATATTTATTGAACAATTACAACGTGCCAGGCGCAAAGCTGAATATGATGGATAGAGACACCACAACTCAGTGTTTAAGACTCAACTTATTCCATCCTTCTCTAAACTTGAATCTTCTTGGTTTCCTCTTTTGAGCAAAGGCATCAACTCAATTTAGCCCATCAAGCCAGACTGTCTCTTACCTCCTAGTGTCCAGCATTACCAAATGAAGTTTAACTCGACTATGAAATGAGTTTTAATTTTGCCATTCTTTCGTTGTTTTCATAGCCATTGCTGTAAATCAGGCCCTAATTATCCCTTGCCTGGGTTATGTAATAAATGGTTACCCTGTCTCCAACTTCTCCTTTTCTAATTTACCCTAAATTAACTTTTAAAACACAGATTTAATTATGTTATTACCCTGCTCAAAGATTTTTGGTGACTCCCCATTGACTATAGAATAAGATCTGAATGGTTTTCACCTGACCCGTTATACCTGCTCTCAACCCACTTTTCAGCATTTCCCAACTCTTTGCAATTTCCTAAGTTTAAAATGCAATGTCACACTCTGCTTTTGTTTACGTTGTTCTCTCTCTGCCTGGAATAACAAGAACTCATCATATTTGTATGTCACTTTCCAGTTTATAAGGATTTTTCCCATGTACCTTCCATGAGGTAGGCAGGGATCATTTCCCAGAATTTAAAACCAAAAGAGCCAGGGCTCTGAACATGTAAATAATTTACTGAGGGTCTTATGATTAGCAAGGGAGCCCAGATACTAAACATCAATGGGCCCTAGCACCAAAAAACAGACTAGATTGAGGTGTAGCATTTTTACTGAATAAAATGAATTTGAGGCATAGGTTTCCCTCTGTATTTGGTGTCATATATTTTATCTAAGAGCAACTTTTACACAGACAGCCAATTCTTAAATTCCGTATATCTTTGGACTTATTATACTTATCAGAGTTTAAAAAATAATTTCAACATTTTATAGTCACTATGGTAAGCGCCATCCTATTTTCAATCTTTGTGTATTTTTACAGTGATATAAAATATACTCACAATATTGGTACAGCCTAGCTTCCATGAACATTTTGTAAAAATAGCACCTGCAAGTTTCATCAAAATGTGCTACAATTTGGTGGAAACACACTATTTCAACAGATATTTAGCAGTACCTGTTTTAATACACAGTTCATAAGAAAGAATACGTTTTCAAAGCTTGCCCACAATGTTTGAACTTGAACTATAAATAAGATATGTGTATAACCCATAAGTCCACTCTTTGAAGACCAGAATGAATTGGAATTTCTCTCATCATTAACAACTATAAGCACCTTGGGGCCTCATTTTATGTATATCTCAAATAATTTGATGTTAACTCTCATCCAAACTGATCACTGGAGGAATAAGAGGTGAAGGTAAACTGACTTTGATGTCTGTCAGTTTATTGATTTCCAGGTCTGCTTAAGCTGCTATTGTAATTTAGGTACCACTCAGTCATTTCTTCAATGATTATTACATATACTTGACACAATGGCTATAAAGAAACATAAAGCACAGTAATTCTTGCTTTCAGCCTAGGAAGGTAGACATTTATTTTATTTATGTATTTTTGTTTCATATTTAGACCTTTTAATATTGTCTCAAATATATTAATCCAAATATTTCAAAAAAAGTCTAATGTATTTTACATCCCCCACTTTTATAGATATTGTTGACTTAACTTTTTTGCTTTTAGAAGAAATTCATATTAAAATAAATATATTTGGAAGATTAGAAAACATGAAGTATATATATACATACCCTTTGTCTATATATATACCTTTTGTGTATATATATAGATATATATCATGACTGGGTTTTCTCTTTTTTTTAATTTAATTTTATTTTATATTGGATTATAATTGATTTACAATGTTGTGTTAGTTTCAAGTGTACAGCAAAGTGATTCATTTATACATATACATATATATGTTCTTTTTCGAATTCCTTTCCCATTTAGGTTATTACAGAATATTGAGTAGAGTTCCCTGTGCTATACAGTAGGTCCTTGTTGATTATCTATTTTATATATGGCAGTGTGTATATGTTCATCCCGAACTCCTAATTTATCTCCCCCTCCCCAAGAAGGTAGACATTTAAACAACTACAACACAAACAAACAATAAGCTTTCTAAGGTAGGTCTGGGCAGGGAACTGTGAAAACACAGAGAAGAAATCAATTATTTATTAGAGGTGGGTCAGAAAGCGCCTGCTCAGAAGGACATTTATGGCCAGGTTGGTGTCCTGCTATGTGCTCCCTTAGCAATCTTTGCCTACTTTTATCTTGACCTAGCACATTATATAGAACTGAGTCATGTATGTTTCCTGGGAAAACTGTGGCGATCTTAATAATATGGGCCATGTCCTATTTGTATCCCAAGTTCCAAGCACAAAGCTTGAAACAGAGCAAGAGCTGCACAATTGTATGTGCAATTAGAACGGAAGAGCATTCCGTGCAGAAGAAAGGGAATGAGCAATGGCCTAGGTGTCAGAAAGGCTACATCTCAGGGATCTGCATGTAGTTTGGAAAAGCTGGAGGAAAGGTGTGGGACGGGACAATGGGTATAAAGTGAATCCGGGGAGGCAGGCTTTAGAAACCCTGCTGAGGAGCTGGAGCTCATCTTTTGGGAATCTACTTTTGGGAATTTGCGAAAGATTTTATGTTAGGGATCGACAAGGTGAATTGAGATGAAGAAATAGATTCAAGTGGATACAGAAGATAAAAATCACAACACTTGTTGACAAGATGAAGAAAGGACTGGAGGAGAGGGACAAGTCAGGGATGACACCTGGGTTTTCAGGTTGGGGAGATGAAGATGCCATTCACCTCAATGGAGACCAACAAAAGACAATGGGTTCAAAGGCAAGATAACGATTTTAAGGCCAAGTGGAGATGTTCAGGAGGCAGTTGGAAATATAGCAGTTGGTTTCAAGAGAGAGCTCTGGGAAGAAAATACAGATTAGGGTTAGGGTTAGTGTTAGGATGAATGGCCCATCATGAACTGTTACAGATGCCATGCTGCAGGAAGCGTGTTCAGGATGAGACGAGGGCCCAGGATGATGTTCTGCCAAACCCTAGTACTTACAGAGTAATTAAAAAAAAGAAGCATCCAGGATTACTGAGAAAACACATTTTTCACAAAGTTACATTTTTGGAGTAAGAAGATGACTTAACCAGACAGACACAATTTTCATCGAGATGAAGGGCATATTAGAAGTACTAGAAGTACAGAATGGATGCTCTCTGGACCAGAAGTCATTGCCAAATAAACACTCCATGATTTCAAGATCAGGCCCAGCAAGTTTCCTCATGTATGAACAGTGTTAATAATTGTCATGACTCTCCTCTTCCTCAAGTTCTTCCTCTTCCCCTCCTTTGGAAGCGCATGTGTTTAAAGATCATCCCCTTCACATTAGTCTTATTCACTGGAAATATGGGAGAATGGTGAGATGGCACAGTGGCAAGAGGAAAAGTACAGTTGTCGAGAACAAAGCATGTTCTCTAGAGAGAAGGCTCTTTACTCCCGTGTGGGCCAGGAGTGTGCTGGTGCTCTGAGGCTGGTGATTTCCAAGCTACTTTAAAAACTATACCCTCTGTTCCATGACTCTGGACACTTAGATGACATGAGGAGGCAGGGGACAACCAAAGTGGCAAAGTCACACTTAAAACCCTGCCGAGAGGAAAGCTGGGCATTTCTTAGTACAACTGACCCTTGAACAACGCAGAGCATTCATCCAAGTGTAATTTATAGTTGGCCCTTTGTATCCGCCATTCCTCCGCATCTGGGAATTCAACCAAACACTATGGTGTAGTACTGTAATATTTACTACTGAAAAATATCCGCATATAAGTGGATCCACGCAGTTCAAATCCATGTTGTTCAAAGGTCAACTGTAGTCTGCAGAGTGACGCACCCCTTGGGCTTTTAGAGAGGCACAGGGATGCCCCAGTTGTCTGCCAGCCCTGAAGCCCTGGTACCATAAATCATAAGAAACTGTATAAGTAAGAGGTAAACCATATATTTAAGGGATAAAAGAGAGGGGAAAAAATGGCTTTCAAACTAGATTTATATTGAAGTTAATAATACTCACTAAAAATGATGTGAAAAAAAATTTTTTTAAAAGAAGAAAAAAGAAAGAAAAAAAAGAAAAAAGAAAAAGAAGAAAAAAAGAAAAAAAAATGATGCGTTATTGACATCTACATTCCCTGAGTATTTGTTCAGGCTTGATGCCTTTGAAATTTACATTTTTACCTGTTTTCTATTCACTTCAGGGAAGGGTTCCTCTCCCCCAACCCTGACACATTTGTTTTAAATGGATTTTTAATCAAACTCTTCTTTTTCACATGGCTGATCTTCCTCAGTTGACGACCTGAAAATCTCTGTGTGATGAAATTGTTAGAACACTTAGTGCTCCAGTGGACACAAGTTTGGGGACACCTTCTCCAGAAGTCTCCTTCTGCTTTCAGATCTCAAGCACAGTGAACCCACTTGCCTGATTCACCCATTTTAAACCCACAAATACCCATCTGACTTTGAAAGACAGTGTGACTCTCCCACAGGACCCTCCCGACAATGGCTTTTCCTTCAGCATTTAGTGCCAATCGGAGGCCCCAGCTCAAACCTATGTCATCCCTCAGATATGTAGGGCCTTTTTTTGATCAGAAACAAGGCTCAAGTCTAATGCGATATGACCAACAATGAAAAAAGAGAGAGAAATGTAACCAAAAGGATCCTGGGACCATGGAGAGAAGCAGTATAGTAGCAGGGCAGCGCTCTGTACACAAGGAACTCACAGAGCTCAACAGGGATCTATGCTATTGAAGGCAGTGGTTTGAGTTCTCACCTCAAACACACTTGTGCTTTCTGCTAAAGGTGAGTCAAACCACGAATTTTCACTTCATCACATTAATGCGTGCAAAGCATAACACTGTACCATGGAGACTGTCTTCAACATGGCAAAGAGAATCACAAGAAAGAAGAAAAGTCATCCATCTTTGAAAAGTCAAACAAATATTCACGGTCATTCTTACTATGGGGGATGGACTTAGGATAATACAGGTTACAGGCTTGACCTGTAACTGGTGTGCAGGCTTGGTGGTACCATGTCACTGTCTCCTTGCTACCTGCCTCCACTCTAATTTGTTTACTTGGTAGTGGGCCAGTTTGACCCAGAAGAAAATATAATACAGCTCATGTTTTAAGGAACTCTGGTAAGCCACACTAAGTATTACAGTTCCAAAGAACTGAAAATATCTGTATTTTGACATTGTCAATCGAAGGGTTTGGTGTCTAATAAAAGGTGGCTTATGAATAGTGAATGCTGAGCATCTTCTGATTGCCCTGCAGATCCACTCTCCACCCCAATGAGCCTGCTTGGTTCTTCCGGGTGCTGATGTTACTGACCACATCTCGGGGCTCCCTTTTCTCTGGCTTCTGGCTGGATTTGGTTTCAGAAGACTGAGGGAAGGAGAAGAGAAAGGTCAGGGTATTTCTTTCCCTAGCTTTCTTCTTCTGGGTCAGTGTGGGCTGCCTTCCTTGTTTGAATAAAATGTCTATTAGATGGTCATCTCAACACAGCTCTCTGTCTCTTGTTCTGGAAACTGTTCCCTCCCCTAGCCTTTCAGCCCTAAGAGTGGTGAAAGTGCCCCACTGTTAGCACTGAGGGACGGGGAAGGAGGTAAACTACTCTTTGACGTGTTCTTAACCATTGCCCACATCTCTCTAAGTAACTCACTCATAATTAAACATCTTCTGTTTCCTGTGTTATTCACCAAATATGCTTTAGCTTTAATATGGCACCTGTGAGTTCTCACTGCTGCGTTATTTGCAATCAAGGAATTAATTATTTTTCCATTCAAAATGGTTTGAGTGAATTAAAAGCTTCTGATATATACTTTTCTAAATAATCCAGTCAGAAAAAAAATACCATGTTAAAAAGAGTTCAAATAATGTCAGTTACAGGTCAAAGAACTCCTAATAAGGTTTCATGGAACATGGCTTAATAGAAAGAACACTAAACTAAATTAGGTCAGAACCCACGGGTTTGAGTCACAGATTCATCAATTATTACATGACCTTGACAGGTCACTTAACTGCTCTGAACTTTAGTTTTCTCATATGTCAAACAGTGATAATAATGCCTGTCCTGTTTATCTCACATTGTTATTGTGGGGGACCCAGTGAATGATAGACTTGAAAGTGCTTTCCAGTTGTGAGGACTAGATAGGGATATAACCCAGAGTGGTTATGAGGATATAATTTAGCCAATAAATAAGCACATAAAGTTCCATTATCCTAGAAAGCCCTCAACCCATGTCCATTCTTATCCTTAAAATCACAGCGACAAGATAAAAGCAGTGCAATGTTGAGTTTAAGAGGCAGGCTCTGAAGCCAACTGTTTGGGTTCATTAATTTGGCTCCACCACGAACAAGCTTGGACACGCTCCTTGACTTGGTTGCCTCAACAAGAAAATGGGGATAATAATGATCTCAACCTTACATTGTTACTGTGAGTATTAAATGAGATAATCCGTGTAAAGCAGCGGTCCCCAACCTTTTTGGCACCAGGGACCAGTTTCGTGGAAGACAGTTTTTGCACTGACTGGGGTGGGGTGTGGTTTCGGGATGATTCAAGCGCATTACATTTATTGTGCACTTTATTTCAATTATTATTACACTGTACTATACAATGAAATAATTATACAACTCACCATAATGCTGACTGGAGGCGAAGCTCAGGCAGTAATGGGAGCGATGGGGAGCGGCTGTAAATACAGATAAAGCTTTGCTCCCTCACCTGCCACTCACCTCCTGCTGTGCAGCCCGGTTCCTAACAGGCACAGACCAGTGCTGGTCTGTGGCCCAGGAGTTGGGGACCCCTGGTGTAAAGCATGAAGCACAAAGTCTCACACATAGAAGTTCTCCATCTACGTTAACCTCAGCCACGAGATGGAGAGAGACACCCTCAGTGGAGACAGGGTCAGAGAGGGTACAGCATCCAGCTTTTGGAGTCAAAATTTCATGCCTTGGAATATTAACTCAGATATTTACTAACTGTAAGTTTGAACAAGTTATTTAGTCTTTCTAAGCTTTAGTTTTTTTAAATATTCATCAGGATAATTATATCTGCCTTAAAATGGAATCTTGTGAGCACCAAATAAGAGGTACGTAATGTGCTTAACACAAGTGCTCAATTAAAACGGTCATTATCATTTTGGTGCTGCTAAAATCAAAACTCCCCTTCCTTGTCTTTTTATCCCTTACTTCTTTTGCATGAAGAGTCCACAAAGAAGCTGGTTTACATAACAAGTATTTGCAAGTTCAAAGACAGGTAAGCAGAAAAACCCAACTACACATATTTAAGGGCTGGACATACCTTTGAAAGGCTGACGTCTCAGTGCAAGCAGTGTATGACCTCCTGCAGGACCCCATAGCTAATGAGCCAAAGTTTAGCTACTTTTGGTACTTGCCTGTGGCCCTGGCAAGTGTGAGTTAATCTCCTGATTTAGCATTTGTCCCGTGTTTGTGGGGCATGTCCTGTGAAATAGGCAGGGGAATGGAGGTAATTAACAAAGTAAATATAATGTCTGCCCCCATGTTGCTGGCTGAGAAAGTGCTTCATTTATGTTCAGAACAGACTCTGTCTCAAAGTTAAATATAAAGGTCACAAAATATTCCCTGAGGGTCAGTATGGCTTGTGATTTAAGGGCGTGATCTCTGGAGGGAAACTACCTGAGTTCGAATCTTGGCTTTGCTTTTTACTCCCGGTGTTAGACAAGTTATCTTACCTGTTTATGCCATGGTTCCTCCTCTATAAAATGGGAATCATAGTAGAACTTGCATCATTGGATTGATTGTTGTGAGGATTAAATGAGCTAATATATATACATGGCTTAGTCAGGACAATAAATATTAGTCATGCTTACGATGATAAGTATTGTTTTATTACAAAGTGGTGTGATTTGTGAATAAAATAGACATGTCCTTAGATTAGAGGGCAAGTGTTGGCAAACTATGCATGCAGGTCATATCCAGCTCTCCACCTATTTTTATAAATAAAGCTTTATTGGAACACAGCTTCGCTTATTCATTTACTTATTGTCTATGGCTGCTTTCATGCTACATTGGTAGTTGAGTAGTTGCGATGGAGATCTTATGGCTACAAAGCCCCGAATATTTTCTATCTGACTCTTTATGAAAAAAGTTTGCTGATTCCTGGATAGAAAACTACTATTAACATATTTTTCTCAGAAGGAAAAGTTGGCATAGAAAACATTTATTCTGGGGAAATATGTTTATAGCGTTTGCACTCTGTCAAGTGACATATTATACACCGCTAACAAGTGTAACTCAGGAGAGCTCGGAAGGTACTGCTTTGTGCTCTCCCTGCCTCCATCAGTTCTGCTTAAGGAAGCAACGTGCATCAGGATGATGCTACTAACCTACTTTCAGCAGAATAAATGTCCTGTTATTTTCCAGTAATGTTAATGGATTTGCACCCTTCCAGCCTCTCTTTTCAGTGGGCTTCCATTATCAATAGTCATATATGCTTATACAGAGCTGACTGGGGTGCAGCCTGTGGTTTGGGAAAAAAAAATTCCCTCTATACGAACGCAGGTGAACTGTAAAGGGAATTCAACTCTCACCCCTGGCTTTTCTCAGACCTGATAGAATCAGGCATTGGCTATCATATTTGTAAATCACTGAACTTTATTTGGTAAAAGGAACAAAAGCTGCTTCTTAAAAAGACAACTATTTTCTGTTTCTGTTTCTTTTAAAAAAAAAAAAACAGAATATGTCTACAAATAATAAATGCTAGAGAGGATGTGGAGAAAAAGAAACCCCCTACACTGTTGGTGGGAATGTAAATCGGTGCAGCCACTATGGAGAACAGTATGGAGGTTCCTTAAAAAACTAAAAATAGAACTACCATATGATCCAGCAATCCTACTCCTAGGCATATATCCGGAGAAAACTCTAATTCAAAAAGATACATGCACCCCAATGTTCATAGCAGCACTATTTACAATAGCTAAGACATGGAAGCAACCTAAATGTCCATCGACAGATGAATGGATAAAGAACATGTGGTACATATATACAATGGAATATTACTCAGCCAAAAAAAAGAATGAAATAATTTCATTTGCAGCAACATGGATGGACCTAGAGATTATCATACTAAGTGAAGTAAGTCAGACAAAGACAAATATCATATGATATCGCTTATATGTGGAATCTAAAAAAATGATACAAATGTACTTATTTACAAATCAGAAATAGACTCACAGACATAAAAAACAAACATGGTTACTGAAGGGGGCAATGGGAGTTTGGGATTAAAATATACAGACTACTATATATAAAATTGATAACCAACAAGGACCTACTGTATAGCACAGGGAACTATACTCAATAACTTGTAATAACCTATAATGGAAAAGAAACTAAAAAAGAATATATATAAATGTATATATATAACTGAATCACTTTGCTGTATACCTGAAACTAACACAACATTATAAATCAACTATATTTCAATAAAAATTAAACAAACAAACAAAATTTCTGTTGGGGAACAGAAATTATTAACAAATGTTTCATGTTCAAAAGGATGTTGATCTCAGAAGAGGTAATGTGGTTAATTGTGTGAAAAAATCCAAAATAAAAACTTTTAGTTATAAAATAAAATAAAATAAAATAAATAAAACAGAAAATGGAAAATTTAAAAATTTTCCAAAGGTCAAGAAAGGTTATTCCCTCCAATGAAAGTGTTGGGTAGTGCCACGCTTCTGGCTTCATCTTGTACCCACGTCCACTCAAGCTTTTCAGTTCGGGGCTGAAACCAGCTGGAGCAAGACATGGAAGACGAATCCCCAATGCTGAGATTAGCAAATGAACTGGACGTTAGAGATACATATAAATTATGAGAAACATTGTGGATTATTTTCCGAATTAGATCAGGAAACCTATTTACATGTATATGTGACAAACGCAATACAGGATATCCAACCTTGCAAATTTAATAAGAAGATTGAAAACAAGTAACCATTACACTTCTCCTTAATTCATCTGCACATACATCTTTTGATTATCACTCAGGTGGGGAAAATGATTTGGGTTTTTGACAAGAATAAAGACAAAAAAAGGATGCCTTATCATTTTTTTTAAAAAATGAAAGCTCTAACGTGGAACAAGTAATTTAATCCTAGGAAATTTTATGCACACACAAAAGCAGCTACTGATATTTGGTAAAGTTAATGATTTCGGTAATGAAAAACTTCAAGCAAATTTATGAATGAACAGGAAACGAAGATCTGAGATTTACCAACATATCCAGACTGAGGAATACCTCGTCATCATTAGTACGAGAAAAATCAGACAACCAACCCAAGAAAGCAAAATGCACGGCTTTTCCCTCTTTAGGAAACTGTATTTTGCCACACAGCCCTTACAACTGTAATTTTTGCAAGTGAGAAGGTGTACACAGAAAGCCGTGGAAGGAACTGCAAGGCCCCGGGAAGTGAAAATCACCTCTTTCTAAAATAATTTTCACCTAGAAATAACCCAGTATGTACCATATTCTTTCTTCAATCTTCAATTAACAACAAAGGGGTAGTGGAAGTTTCAACAAAGAAACATGCATATTTCGGATATTAATATATTCCGTTTGTGCAGAGAATATTCCATTTTATCCTGCAAAAAATGCTGAAGTCTAGTCTTGCTTCACCTTTAACTATTTTTACGATTTGCTCTCTGTCATTACTATAGTAATGAGAAACAGAAAACGGTGCAGGCTCTGGAGCTCTATTTGGGTACACATTTTGGCTCTGCCATTTACCATCTGTGTGACCTTGAGCAAATGACTTAATGTTTCTGTGCCTCCATTTCTGCATCTGAAGTAGAAACAATCATAGCGCCTAATACCACAGAGTGTAAATGCGAGTGAAGTGCCTAGAATGTGTGCCTTGCACATAGCAAGTGTTTAATAGCTCTTTGCTTTGTTATATTTTTTCCTGATGTGTGTCATTTGCCAACTATAGTGAGTTGAACTGTGTCCCCCAAAAAGGTATGCTTAAATTCTAACCACCAGTAGCAACCTGTGAATGTAACTTATTTGGAAATAGGGTCTTGGCAGATATAATCAAGTTAAGATGAGGTCATACTGGATTAGGATGGACCCTAAAGCCAGTGACAGATGTCTTTATAAGAGAAAGGAGAGGAAGATTTAGACACAGAGACACAGAGGAGTGACACAGGGAGAAAGGCCAGGTGAAGACAGGGCAGAGATTGCAGTGATGAAACTACAAACCAAAGAAGACCAAAGATTGCCAGGAGCCACCAGAAGCTAAGAAGAAGCAAGGAAGCATTATTCCCCTAGAGTCTTTGGAAGGATCATGGCCCTGCTGACACTTAGATTTTGGAATTCTAGCCCCCAGACCTGTGAGAGAATAAATTTTTATTGTTTTAAGCCATCCAGTTTTTGGTACTTTGTTATGGCAGCCCCAGGAAATGAATACAGCAGGTAACCTCGATGAAAAAGTGGGACTTCCCTGGTGGTCCAGTGGTTAAGAATCCACCTTCCAATGCAGAGGACGCAGGTTCAATCCCTGGTTGGGGAACTAAGATCCCACATGCCTCGGGGCAACTGTGCCTGCACACCGCAACTACTGAGCCCCTGCGCTCTGGAGCCCACACGCCACAACATAGAGAGCCTGGGCACCACAACCAGAGAGCCTACGTGCCGCGGTGAAAGATCCCGCATGCCACAACTGAGACCTGACACAGCCAAATAAATAAAATAAATAAATTAAAAAAAAAAAACCCATAACTCCTCAAGGAAAACCTTGAACAATTAAAAAACAAAAACAAAAAGTGGGGATTTCTAGGAAAGAATGAGGTGAAATCCCAGCACCTAGAAGAGAGCTCACAGGTGGTTCATTGGGTGTTCTTTGAATTTAGTTATTTCATGGAGTCACCGATTTTTTAACCTTGCTTAAAGGGGAATAGGTTTGGGCCAGCAGACAGCTCTCCTAAGTGACTGTGACCACATCACACAACTTTATCTAGAGCCGTGCTGTTGATACAAAAGCCACTTGTCACAAAGAGTTATCTAAATTTAAATTCATCAACATGAACTAAAATTAGAAATTCAGTTTCTCAGTTGTATGAGCCATATTTAAAGTGCTCTATAGCCACATGGGGCTAGTGGCTACCATATTGTATTGTGAAGATACAGAACATTTCCATCATTGCATAAAGTTCCATTAGACAGCATTAGATGATATTTGTATTGTAATAGGATTTATTCAGCAGGCAAGTAAAACAAGCAGACAGTTCGTGTAGAAAAAAGAAAGTGTCATATTCTTGTAATATGGGTAAGCAACTCCATTTTTTAAGGAAAAAAGAATATGTGAATTGGAATATGGTAAATTGATGTATTTGGAATAATTCAAATGAATATGGAATAATTGATACTTGGACAGCTGCTCACAGGAAGTCTCACTTGTTGAATGGCCTATTGTTTTCTTCTTAAGGTCACCTACACCACTGCTTTTCCGTAATTTGGACAAAGGATATTGTATTCAATTTTTGTAGACTGAAAATTAGTACCACAGAAAACTCGCTTATATCCGATGCCAGGCATCACTATGGAAAATATGGCTTACTTTACCTGCATCTGGTTGAGATACACCTCGTATAGAATCGGTTAATTTTTTGGTCCCTTAATACTGTGAAGGAGGTAAATGCTACAAAGTGACAAATGAGATCAAGAAATCTGTGAGCTACAATCTCTCTCCTCCTCTTCAGATCTAATCATATAGATGAATAAATTGCTATAAAAAATACCAAAAATGAAACTAAAAACAATGAATCATTTTTTTTAATCTCATGTTCTCTGTGTTCAGGTAGCAAGAAATTTAATTCCAGTCTAACCAGTCTCCTGTGATTTTTTTTCCCCCTTTCATCTAAGATATTTTTAATGCTCAGAGGTGTTATAATAGAAAAGCATGTATTTTTGCCTGGTTTATACCCATCATCCTTACCATTACAACAAGACAAAAGCATTAAAGTAAAATTAATCATGTCAAAAGATTTTAGCAAAAACAAGTGAGACCATGCGTAAAGCATCGCTTTGTCTGGTGTGAAGTCACGCTCTGATTAAAAACATATAATGAAAGTGAAAGTGATACATCATTGCCTTAGCAGTAGGATTTTCTGAAAGTGCTTTGTGGCTCTCAACATAAAAATGTGGCAAGATTTTCGTCTTTGAAACTCACAATGATTATTGTTCTAGCTAGATAACTGGAATTCAATCTTAAAATCTTTTCTTTAAAGAAATTAAGACTTAATGACCAAATAAGGCATGTCAGTAGGATTAATAATTAGCACACCCTGTAAGGAGCAGTAGTTTGCCTTGACATCCAGACACAGAGATGAGAAAGTATCTGCTCAACACTCCCCTTTTACAAAACCATCTTTAGTGCCAGCTAAATACAGACAGGCCCTTCAGGTATCTTCTATGAAGCATAACTGTTTGCTTCATCGAAAGCAATATCATTAATAAATACTAAGGTATGGTCATAGTATGATCATTCCCCAGTAATGGAGTTATTTTTTATATGATACACAAAACCAAAAATTCTAACTGGCCAGATAGTCACAAAATACAGATTTAGTTCCTTGACGCCACCATAGAGTCATGTTGTGAGTCTGAAAAGGAACGGTTTGCTTATTTGCACTCTGCCTTAATTACTCCTTTATTTTGATGGAATTATTTGCATATAATAATCACTGCCCTAGGTTTTCATTCTTTTGTTGTTGTAATTTTGAAAGTCATTTCAATTCCTTTTTTATCATCTCTCTCAATGATAAAAACCATTCTGTTCTATGGGAATTATGTGTATCTATATGATTTATATCTATATTTGTTCTTGTATAACTATATTATAGATGCATACTAGTTGACATATAATGAACAGTAGAACTAGTAAAAATCACATAAACTAGGACATATTTAAACTATTTGAGAGGAGTCCGAATTAGAAAAATACCCTCTCAAATGCATTATAATAATATTTGGAGTGTATTTTAAAATTTTCCTTTAACGTAGAGTCATCTAATCTTCTGTGAATAAAGATCAGTCCCAACAATAAAGTCACATTGATGCAGGAAGAGATAGAAAGATGCATGGAGCAGCTATGACTTCTGACTGATAACTGCTCATAGGAGGAGTGAGAATACTTTGCATGAAGAAGAGTGAACCAAATATTTGTTGAACGTAAGGGTGCACTGTTGTAATCATTAGGGCTATTGAACAAATATTTTGATTATCCTTCTGAGAGCTTGGGAAGGTTGCATTTCTCCACCTACTTTGAAGTTAGGTGTGGCCATGTGATTTGTTTTTGCCAATAGAATCTGTTAATTCAGGCCAGAAGCTTAAAGAGTCAGTGTGAAATTTTTCTCTGCTCTGCCTTGGCAACCGGAATAAGGCAAATAGTGGAATTTCCATCAATCGGAGCACCAGAGGAGGAGAAATGAAATAGAGACCTAGATAACTTACCATAGACATGTGACATGAAAAGAAATAAATCTTTACTTATATAAGCCACTAAGATTTGGGGATTGTTATTATGCCTGCCTAACCTAGCCTAGCCTCTAAAAGATATAGGCATTGGTTCTAAGAGGGCCCAGTGGCTGATGACAAGGAAACTGATGCTGGAATGTGGAAAGATGGAAATGCACATTATGGTATGGAAAACCACTAGGTAAAAACTGTTGTTTGCTTTTACTTGATGGTTAATCAGTTATTTAATAAATTTCCCCCTCCAAGGGAAGAGGTTGGAAAACAGAATGTTGATAGTGTGTATTGGTTGCTGTTGGCTGTGCTTGGCAAGATCTGCAAAGAAGAGATGATCTCACAAAAAACATCGGCCTATTTATAAGCAGGAGTGAAAGAAACAGTCCCAAAATCTAGGAGTGTGCAGCATTGGAAGAAGCAATGTTTTTCAGTCTCATCTGGGAAAAGATGAAATTGAAAAGAATTTTGAGCAAAAAAGGTAAATTAAAACTCAGCTTCTGGGGGGTGGGATGAATTGGGAGATTGGGATTGACATATTCACACTATTAATGTTATGTATAAAATAGATAACTAATGAGAACTTACTGTATTGCACAGGGAACTCTAGTCAGTGCTCTGTGGTGACCTAAATGGGAAGGAAAGCCAAAAAAGAGGGGATATATGTATACGTATAGCTGATTCACTTTGCTGTACAGTAGAAACTAACACAACATTGTAAAGCAACTATACTCTAATAAAAATTTTAAAAAACAGCTCAGCTTCTGTCCATCAACAGAGGAATGGATAAAGAAGATGTGGTACATATATACAATGGAATATTACTCAGCCATCAAAAAGAACAAAATAATGCCATTTGCAGCAACATGGATGGACCTAGAGATTGTCATACTGAGTGAAGTAAGTCAGACAGAGAAAGACAAATATCATATGCTATTGCTTATAGTGGAATCTAAAAAAGGGGTACAAATGAACTTACCTACAAAACAGAAACAGAGTTATAGATGTAGAAAACAAACTTATGGTTACCAGAGGGTAAGGGTGGGGAGGGACAAATTGGGAGATTGGGATTGACATATACACACTACTATATATTAAATAGATAACTAATAAGCACCTACTGTATAGCACAGGGAACTCTACTCAATACTCTGTAATGGCCTACATGGGAAAAGAATCTAAAAAAGAGTGGATATATGTATATGTATAACTGATTCACTTTGCTGTACATCTGAAACTAACACAACATTGTAAATCAACTATACTCCAAAAAAAATTTAAGAAAAAACTCAGCTTACTGACAAAGAAAATTAAAAGTACGGCTTTTGGAGTTCAGAGTTTTTGAGCACGAGTCACCGGTTCTCCTTGCTTGGCCCTCCAATAAACCTTTCTCTGCTCCGAACTCCAAAAAAAAAAGAAAAAGTATTGCTTTCACAGTAATTTTACCACCTTAGAGTATCTTAGAAGAAAGTTTCAATGAAAGGAGAGACACCCAGTAAACTCTTCTAACTCAGGGAAAAGAGTAAAAAGGGAGCTTTCCCAGCAGAGCCAGGTAGATAGACAAATATAGAGAGTATTAGGGAGCAAGAGAAAAGAGAGAGAGAGAGAAGAGAAAAATGGCTATAAGAAAACAAAGGAAAAAGCAATATAAGAAGTATATCAGAAAAGTGCATATGGTCACTGGCCATGGAGTAGATGGAAATATAAATATAAGAAGATAGCTAAGTTTTTTAGAGGATGAATTACCAAAAGATTCACCAGTCTGGACTACAAGAGCCTGTGACAATTAGAGACTTAAAATAACCATTGTCCCCTAAATGTCTTAGACATGAAATGTACTTAGAAAACCCTTCCACTCCTAGGAAGTGTACAATCCTCAGGTTCACTTCAGATAAGGAAGATAATGAAAAAGAAGAATCTTCCAAACAGTGGACCCATGGCGATGGAGAACAAAGGCTGATGGGCAGCGTTAGGGAGGACTCTCATCAAGGAACACAACTTTGGGTAGGCACCCTTCCAAATGCCTATTTGGTGGGATTGCTAAATTGCTACGCTCTTTCTAAATTAAAGAGTTTGTTGTGTTCATACTGCCCCTAATCTATCACTGTGCATTTTGTGTTAGGGAGCCAGATAGTTTGTCTCTTTATTTGGTTTCCAGATCAAGGGGAGTCTCAAATGAATCCTGTGACTGAGCAGAAATGACAAATGTCATTTTTAGTTGCCAGTGCAAGATGCTTGCAGCTCATTCTTCCCCCTGCTGTGCTGATGGTAGAAATGCCTGTTAAGGTAGAGAGCCTCATATGCCTGGATCCCTGAATGACTCAGACGTCCTCTGCCAACCTGTGCTGGCACTTAGCATGAGTTACAACTAAGTTTTTTGTTGGTTTAAGATTTTGGAGTTGTTTGTTACCACAGCATAATCTAGCCCATCCCAACTGATACACATAGCTTCATGCTAGAAATAGAAATTTCATTCTGAGTCAAAAGTGTGTCTTGTTCAGATGGCCAAGAGGCACGTGAAAAGATGCTCAATGTTGCTAATTATTAGAGAAATGCAAATAAAAACTACAATGAGGTACCACCTCACACTGGTCAGGATGGCCATCATTAAATGTCTACAAATAATAAATATTGAAGATGGTGTGGAGAAAAGGGGACCCTCCTACACTGTTGGTAGGAATGTAGGTTGTTGCAGCCACTATGGAAAACAGTACGGAGATTCCTAAAAAAGTAAAAATGGAGTTGCCATATGACCCAGTAATCCCACTCCTGGGCATATACCCAGAAAAAACTATAATTAAAAAATATACATGCACCCCTATGTTCATAGCAGCACTATTTACAATAGCCAAGACATGAAAACAACCTAAATGTCCATCAACAGATGAAAGAATAAAGAAGATGTGGTATATATATACAATGGAATACTACTCAGCCATAAAAAGAATGAAATAATGCTATTTGCGGCAACATAGATGGACCTAGAGATTATCATACTAAGTGAAGTAAGTCAGAAAGAGAAAGACAAATACCATATGATATCACTTACATGTGAAATCTAAAATACAACACAAATGAACATTTTATGAAACTGAAACAGACTCACAGACATAGAGAATTGACTTGTGGTTGCCAAAAAGGAGGTGGGTGAGGAGCGAAAGTTGGGAGTTTGGGATTAGCAGGTGTGAACTGTTATATATAGGACGGATAAACATCAAGGTCTTATTGTATAGCACAGGGAACTATATTCAATATCCTGTAATAAACCATAATGGAAAAGAATATGAAAAAGAATATATATAACTGGGTCACATTGCTGTACAGCAGAAATTAACACAACAGTGTAAATCAACTATACTTCAATAAAATTTAAAAATATATATGTAATTAGATTTAAAAATAAAATGTATAACTGTTACAAAAAGAAAAAAAAAAGTGTGTCTCCTTTCTCAAACCTTTTATGATAAGAGCAGAAGACACGATTCACTTCTTTTTGGTTATAAAACAATGCAAAATGGAGTCAAGTAGAATAAAAATATATCAAGGGGCTTCCCTGGTAGCCCAGTGGTTAAGAATCTGCCTGCCAATGCAGGGGACACGGGTTTGAGCCCTGGTCCACGAAGATCCCACATGCCACGTACCGATTAAGCCCGTGCACCACAACTACTGAGCCTGTGCTCTAGAGCCCGAGCCACAACTACTGAAGCCCGCATACCTAGAGCCTGTGCTCCGCAACAAGAGAAGCTGCTGAAGTGAGAAGCCTGCGTACCGCAACGAAGAGTAGCCCCCGCTGGCCGCAACTAGAGAAAAGCCCACATGCAGCAACGAAGACCCAACATAGCCAAAAATAAAATAAATTAAATAAATAAATTTTAAAAAAATGTATAAGGGAATAACTATATTACAGATGCTGAGCCCAGAACTTTATTGTATTATTTTATTTAATTTTCACAATAAATCTAAGAGGTGAGTATAATTATATTCACATTGCAGATGAGAAGGATCAGAGAGGAAGCAGCATGACCAAAGGCTCACGGTCAACAATGTCTGGGGGTATATTTCCATTTAGATCTGTCTGTCCTGAGAGATGTTGCTCTGTGTCTGTGCGTGTGTGTGTCTGTGTGTGTGTGTGTGTGTGTGTGTCTGTGTATAGTTTCATTTTTGACACTGCTTCCGAGACAGATTTAAAATGTCAAGAAATCTTCATTGAATTATGGCTTGTCAGTAATCTTACATGCAAATTCCATCACTTACACGTCTTAATTTGCAGTTTAGTTCATAAACCAATATATTCTTGACCTCTAGGAGTAGGATATTTATTCAGTTAACCTGTACTAGTTCTACTCTCTGAATGGGGAACTAATCCAAGTGCATTGGATCCATTTAGATTTTCATGGGTGCAATGGGTCGGCACAGATTAAATCCCATTCGTCTGCTTGGAGTCTTGACTAACAGCACTTGTTGGTGAGACAGACTGGTGTGGTACGTGAGGCAGCACTGTTTGAGAGAAACACAGAGACCGGTGTTCTATTCCTCATCCTGTCACTAAATCATCATGGGACTCTGGGTACGACACCTCTGCCCTTTCAGTCATTTAAAGTAAAAACCAAAATTGTGAATGTGCCATAGAAGTGCTTCCATGGTCTGGTTTCTGCTAAGGCCTTTAGCCATACGTCATATCTTTCTCCCCCTCACTATTTGAGTTCAGCCACGCACCTCCTTCCTACAGGGTCTTAGGACTTACTTTTAACTAACCTGAAGCAATCGTCTCTCATATCTTTACCTGGGCATCTGGCTACCTCTGTCTCATCCTTCAGTTCTCAGCTCAAGTGTCACTTCTTTGGTGATATCGTCCATGACTCCTACACTAGATCTGGTCTCTCCATTACACGACTTTATATATTTTATACCCTTCCTTCAGAGCACTATCACACTTTGCTATTATATATTGCTATCTGGAATTATTTACTAATGCTGATTCCCCCACTAAACTCTAAGCTTGGTGAACACATGATGCTATTTGCTTTGACTCAGCATTGTTTTTTCTGTATCTAGGACAATGCCTGCTACATAGAAGGTATTGCTTATATTTGTTAAATGAATGAAATTAATGTGTAAAATGAGAGGGTTGGGTAAGAAGATCATTTAATCTTTCAGTGCTCACATGCAACGGTTTGCTGGACTTCGCCTGCAATTTACCTAGGATTGACACAGAGCAAATCCAAGCAACCCGTATCACTCAGACCTCCTTCACGCCAGATTCAGTAGCAAATACCACAGCTGGTGTGTAAAGAAGGCATCAGAATTATTGGTACCCATGCTGTTCTCTGGAGAAAAAGCAATTGCCATATTCAAGGGAGGTATATATAAACCAGAAATAAAGTCAACTGGTTTTTCTAGTCACCCAACTTACTTGAAATACAGTATATAGAGTGACCACCACACATATTTTTTTAAAAAAAATCTATGAAAAATCCACTAATGCACTGGTGCATGAATACACAGCAGCAAATAATTCAAAATATATAGCAATGTGCAGCCATGGATCCCAAATTAGAATCGAGCTCATTGAAGGTAAAATTAGATGCTAACATATTTTAAAAGTCCAAACACAATTCTCTCTTCTTCTTCTTTGTCCAATGTCCTGGAAACAATTACTCCATGAACTGAAATTCAAAGTTCCAAGCTAAGAGAGAAGAACTGCCATGCTATTTTTTAAAACCTTTAGATCACTGTGTTTTCACTAACACCAAAAATAAAAATGAGAGGGGTATGTCTACTCTCAATTCTTAATTCTTGAACCTATCTTAGGAATTCCTTGAAACGGTCCCATACAATAGGGCTCTTGGTTAACTCTCCAGCCCCACCACATACCTCCCCAACCTCAGGCTCTCCTATAGATACACAAATTCATTTCAGTTTCCAGAAGGCACCAAGTCTCTCTTGCCTTTTGGCACTCCCAGTACTGGACCCTTTTATTAAAATACTTTATCACCCACCTCTTTGCATCAATAATTCCTACCCGTTTTTTCCAGCTTTACAGAAGGTCACTTTTAGGAAAGCCTCCCTAACCTCCCACGTCTAGATGAAGGGCCCCTTTTGTGCTCCCATAGCAGCCCAGCCTCCCCTGTCTATCCCTCAGCACACTCTTATTGTAACTGCTTCCTCTGGTTCTTGGAAGGAGAGATGATCACATTCTACTTTACCACCCAACACAGAGTGGGTGTGCAATAATTGCTTGCTACATAAAGGAATAAGGTCTGTAGTTAAGTCTAAATTCTTCCCAGGCATTTTGAGTCATTCTGGAAGCACATAGTTGTTCTCTGAGGTTCTCCTGCAACGGGAAGTGCGCTATCTACAGACCCTACCTACCTGTCTAGAAATTAAATTAAATTAAACAATTTGTGGACTTTGGTTCTTGGTAATAAAGATCATATGAATAGAGGAAACCTACAGGTATAAAACCCTCAATTAAGCTTACTTTTTATTTCTTTCAAAACAAATGATAAGAAATGATTGTTTTCGACTAACTTGCCTTTCCTCTCAACATACCCTCAAAGAACAGAAATGAACTGAAATCAAGAAACAGAGGACCAAGAAAAAAGTCTGATCAAAACTGTCAATGTGCAGGTTTATTATTCCCTGAATAACCAGCAATTAAACCATTCTCCATTGCTCAAATATCGGATAAACATCAAATCTATATTTATCTTTTGGAACTGAAGTTCAATGTCTTAGATAAGATGTGTTTTCTCAGTAGTCTTTCTTCAACATTTATGGAAAGTATATTTTTTTAAAATAATGAAGAGTCCACCAGCCTCTGATGTTTGTTACTCTCCTAAAAGAAATCGATGACTCCCAGCCCCGGGACCGTTCCTGCGTGGTGGATGGGATCAAGTTCACGGTCCTCCATGAACCATAGAAGACAACCCAGGAAACCTCTGCACAATGCTTTCTTTTTTTTTCTACGAATGAAAAAATACAAGTCCCCAAATCCTTGCACTACCAAGCAAAGAACAGAATTGTAAATTGAAAGGAAGAGGAAAAAAGGCATTTCCCCCTCCCTCTAATGAAGGGAACTGAAAGTGGCCAAAAGAAGGAACACACCTTTCTAACCTAGCTCTTCTAGTTTTCATTCTAACCTTATTAAAGGGAACTCCTCAGCAGCACATGGAGAGCTAAATCTATATTTTGAAATCCTTTTTCCTGGCATTGCTCACAGAAAACAGTAAGAAGCATCTAATAAGTAGACTCTCTTATCTGAAATGTAGCAAAAAGAAAGTCAATTTCCAGGAAACACTTTACTGACCAGTAAAGAATGTGGTCAGTGGGGAACCCAAATAGAATAGACAGCCCCTCTGTACTGTCTCCTGGGAAGGAAGGTAAGCTGCTTCCACACGAGGACTTCATAAAAACTTTGATGTGTCAGTCATATGCTATGAAAGTACATAGTAGCCATGGGAACTGTTTTGTTTGATCTTTAAACAAAGGATTTAGGACCTGCAAAGTGCAAGAGGCATGCTTTTTGCATTGGCCATTTTAGTATTCATGTCTCCTGTACTGCTTCCTAATAGGTTAAGAATGAAACGGCAGACTGCGTGCAGGAGTGAGAAATGCAAGAAAAGCAGTACTGTAAAATAAAAATGAACAAAAGTGCATTTCAACTTCCCTGTCATTATTAACAGTCAAGAGAACAACAATGCCAATACTTAACATTTCACATTTACAAAAGGACCTACCGTCATTTTTACAGGGTATTTCTCAGTACTTTGCTGATAGAGGCTGAGGAACGCTGTTACTATTCTTAATATTAATTCTATAAGGTTAAATAAGTGATTTTTTTCCAAAGAGGAGGATAAAAATGAAGGTTGTGTTAGCATGTTACTAAATCTTTTCAGTGAGAATAATCATTCCCTTTGCTGTTTGGGTAGACCAAGCCACTGGTTAGCTGACTGTTGAATTTTGTTTTCTTTATGTTAGGTAGAACCACTTTTTCACTTCCACTCACCTCCACTCTATTCAATTTCTTGTTATTTGTGGACCCCTTATATAGTGTTTCTAAAACATAAATAACATAACAGAATAAGAGCTAAAGAAAATTATGACTGACTTTCCTTTTAATTCTTCTTGGTTTTATTACATGTGTAAGTGGTGTGGCACCCTTAAGTGGGCATCTGTGCTCCTGCCCGTGGATGGCATCCTTCTAAAAGAAGCACGTCTGTGAGACAGGCTGGAAAATGTTTGCTCAAGCCAAGTGGGTAAAGGATTCTGAGATTCAGAGGCTCTAGCTAATCTCAGGTTTTAGGTTTTTGCTGGTTAGCTTATTTGTTAGTTTTTATGGAGAGAGTCATTCAGTAAATGAGCAGACACCACACCAGGAACTGTCTCCTAGCATTAATTGTCATCCTCAACTCCCTGCCAATTAGCTTGGCAGTTCTTCGGGGTCAAAAAAAAAAAAAAAAAAAAAAATGACCGTGGGAAGCTCTGCAATTCCTAATGTTTCATTGGATTTGGAGAGAATTTGGATACTTTCTTATTCCAGTAAGAAACAGTTCTTCATTTATTATTAGATGGGCCAAAGAGTGTGGAAATTGATCAGTTACCTGACTTATTTATTCAGTTTAGCCAAATAAGACGCCTTAATTAAAAAATACAAACCAGCAGCAGAAATCATCCAAATAAACTGTCTATATTTCTCCAATAAACCTAAAAAATATGCTTTCACTTGGGACCATGTAGTCACAGCCCAGCAAGTAATAAACTCTATTTTTTAAAGTACAAGCCAAGTGAAATGAAGAGTACAAGTAGAGTAGACATTTATTTCAAAGCTGTGAGCTGCCTGAGTATAGGGAAAAAAGATTCAAGATCTTTGAAAATGTTCCCATTATTCGAACTTTTCTATACATTAATGTCTTTATTTCCTTCAATTTCAAATCTGATGAATGGAGTCAACAGAAACCCATCTATCTTTACTTCTTAGTCTGCAGATTACTACATTCAACATATAAAAACTAGAGAAAATGGTCTCCCTACTGAAGCAGTGGGTCTTTGTGTTGCATCTGTTACAATGTAATTTGTCTCCCCTCTTCCTGGAGAGCTTCAGTTGACTGAGGCCTCCAAGGTATAAAGGTACATACAGTTCTTATGCTAATATTGGTAACAGTGTTACAACGATAGCAATAGTTATCTGCAATTTATTGAGTTCCTGCTATGTGCTAGATGATTTACAAACACAACTTTATTTTCAAAATACTCAAAGGATGCTGCAGAATGAAGAAACCATGACTCAGGACATGTATATGACTTGCTCAAGGTCACGGATGTGGGTTCGAACCCAGGTCTGACTGACTCAAGTTCGTGCTTTCTTACTACATCTTGCTAAGTAAAGAGTTAAATCAGGCAATATGAAAAACTGAAGTAGGGTGAGCCTATGTTCCAGTCTATACCCGTTGCCCCAGCATAATTAACAGATCCCCATTTCATGCTCTAAAGTCTCCTAGGTTGAACAATAAATTGGATGATCACCCTGTCTCTGAATAAGGCTTGAAATGAGCCTAAGATTTTTCTTAGGTATTGTTCATAATGTTTTAATTAATCTTTTTGCCTTTAATGTAGGGCTTCAAACCACTAGAAAATTGGACCCTGCCTGATGTATTTGGGAGAAGAGATGGATTTGTGAGCGAATATCACTTATCGCTTGGGTGTAATATCTCCCTGTCCCTTGGCCTCTGTTTCTCTGTCATCTCACATCAAGAATCTCTTGTCATTCCTCTTTCCTCTCTCCTCCTCCCGGTATCCATGTCTACTTCTGTGTAGGCTTTCTCTATTGATCAAGTGTCAGAAAATTGATTCCTTGGTTTTACTTTAGCTTGAGTTTCTGACGAATCTTGAAAATACAGCTTGCTCAAGTCATTCAGATGTTTAAATCACTATGAACGGTATTTTTGTCAAAAAGAGAATGAAAATCATTTGAAGGCATCTCTAACTTATTTTTCTTTCTTCCTTCCTAATCTGGCTTCTACTCTCCATCACTTCGTTACTACAACCAGAGTGTATAGGTGTCCAGGGAGCTTTCTCACTGCAGTTCCTGGACGATGCTACTGCAGGTTTCGCTGGGGTAAGCCAGCTCCAAAATGTATTATTTCAAGCACCACCTCACATGTCTTTGCTCCTCTCCTGCATTTATGGGCAAACTGTTGTCCTGTTTCTGTTATTTTAAAGGGCTTTCAGTAAGAGGAGAGGCAATGACTTTTTAAAAAATCTGCTAATATATATAACTGCTTAAAAGACACATGCAATAAGAAAATCTAACTTTCACTTTTGTTGGTTTTAAATGTATGGCTTTGATTTATGGATGAAAATTGCTCATTTATTATTTTATCTATACAGCTCTGGGCAATTTTGACAGTTAAAATTTAGTTTTATTGACCAGTGCAGCCACGGTGCCCACAAGGGGACCGGTGCACACAGCCCGCTACATTCAAGAAACGATGATTTTTGATTCCATGACCGAGTCAGATTGGGAATCATAACCGATGTAACAATAAGTTCCAAATCTCAGTGCCCAAGGCAAGAGGTTTGCTGTAAAACACAATCACCCTTTAAGGAGGGGAGGAGAAGAATCTTGGGTGGAAGTTTGCAAGCACAATTTAATGCAGTAGGGAGAGGTCCTGGGTATATCTGTGCATCTGAACAGTGGAGCAATGGAAGGGGATGGTTCTCTAAAGACCCAGGGCCACAGATTAAAGGTTAATGAGCAAAGATGCCTAAAAAGCAAAATGAACATTAGTTACAGAGACAATGAACATTAGTTACAGAGACAATGAACTAAACAATCATTTTGACATGAGAAAATTTACTAGTGCTATTAACCAAGCTTTCCCTTTTCCAAGAGCAAAACCATAATGGAAGAACTTCTTTTGGAAGATCTCTGTCTTCCCTCCCCCTCTGTGGCAACACACACAGAAACACCAACTCAAGTGCACTGATTTTAGGCCAGTTTTAATTTAGGCTTCTTCCACTACCAAATCAGCCACTCTGCAATGTTAATTTAGTCTTTTACTTTAAATCCCCTGTGATACATAAACACACCTCCAAAGGGTAACAAATCAATAAAATGTCTAATTTGATTAACCATGTTTTCAAATTCATCAAGATAGCTCTAACCTGAAATAAATAGGTGGGTAAATAAAGAAAGAAAGGCACTCACTTGTGAGGATTTTCCATGTCTTCTTTTCATCATCATAGTACTGAACCAAATTGCTGGGGAGCCGGTCCGGCCCAGGAGGCAATCCACCAACCAACAACAGCATTTTCTTGTTAGAGCGAATTCTTCACCCAAAACAAAAGAGGAGATGAATAACCACATTATTGTAGAGCCTCTTTAGTGGCAACAAAATCATAACCATCAAAAGAATGTTCCCTGCTTGCAGATTTCTATTTCATTTTTTTCCTGTTTCTTCTCCCATTCATGTCTCAACAATTTTTTTGAACCAAGCAGAAAAATGATCAGAAGCACGGCATATCCCCATACTCAAGGAATAATAAGCTCCTTTTATGCAATTTGTTAGAGGTTCATTCTAGAACGACCTTTTTCTTATATTATCCCTTTAAATCATCACTCTTTACAGCTGAGTACACATGAAATGCTCTGGAGTTGTGCTAAGGTTAAGCATTGAAGTTGCATGTCAAAAATCGTATTAGTCAAAATCATTATTATAAACCATTCTCCACTCAAAGAACCTTGAAAAAATTAAGGTTATGCAGAGACTTTGTGAGCCAACTCTTTAATCACCTAGCGAACTTCAAATACCAGTTTGGTACAATTGGTAGCCCAGGGCTAACTGGGGTGGGTTCACCAGCGCGAACAGGACTTTTTGTTTAATTTAGCTGAGACTTCTGCCTTCATCCTCTTCCCAGCTCCTCCTCCCCCTCCCCCCATCCCAGGGCAACTGTGGCGACACAGCAGCACCAATTGGTAAAAATGAGACTGTGAGGTTGTTTTGAGCCTCCCCAGAGTGGAGCCCTGCCAACGCTTGCCACTGATCCAGCGGCATGAACTTGCTCAGCTGTGCAAAGTCACTCTAATTCCCTCCCTCTGTTTTTCTACCTTCTCCCCCAGGGGGCAACCACTGAAAGGAGTGACTACCCACCCATCAAGAGCTGGCAATTCGCTGCTATTAACCGTGACTGTGATTCCCAGCCTGCCTGGCAGCTCCTGAGAACAGGCCTGCAATGTCTCATATGCAGTAAAAGCTATAAGATGCACCCTGGCCGGCGCACTCGACCTGATGGATGTATGATCCTCGGGAACAGTAATGGATTGAGCTCACTTGCGATTGGACGGAGGAGGAGAGACCCAGCCCCCCACAAGGGCCCTGCTGATTTAACGGTCGCTTTACATATAATTGAACCTTTCGTTCACCTGAAAGGCTGAAGGTGGTGGTGGGAAGAAACGAAACAACCATGATTGAAGGAAAAAGTCAATAAATGTAAAAGGGTTCCTCTTAAATATGATCACCACCCACAGCGTGGCTCAGAATCTATTATTACATATTCAGCCTGGTCGTTCTGATTCAAGGACGCTTGGCGAAGTACGCCCTTGTGGAGAAGCACTGTTTGTTGGTTAAGAACCTAACATTCGGAGAGTTAACTGAATACAGTTAATGACATTTCCATGGGAAGGAAGGGAACAAGAGAATTCCTTTAATGAAACTCTGGTGCCATAGAATGCCTCCTATATGCCTCAGCAGAAAAAAATACCTTCTGGAAAACCTCCTATCAGGGACTCATGCATAGGGGGAGCTGTACTTGTAGAAGAATGTTCAATGTGATATCAGCTTGCAATATTAATTTTGCCACAAACAAAAAAACTCGACTTCTTTGAAGCTGAAGTACTTTGGAACTGTACCCATATGCCTTATAGATCAGTAGTTGGGAGTTCTTATAGTCAAATAAAGTGGCAGAAACAGTGTTCAGACCTAGCCCTTCTAACTCTACCAGGTCCATGATCTTTTTAAAATTCAAATTTATTTAAAAATTTTTTATTTTACCATAAATTCTGGTTAAGACCCAGGTGACCTGGATTCTAGGGCTGATTTTGCTATTCAGCAGAGTGACTTTGTATAAATTACTTGGCTTCTTGGAGCCTATGTTTTCTCATCTTTAAATAGAGGAGTAATATCTGATCTGCATCTTCAAAGGATTGTCATGAGGATTATGTAAAACAATGAAGTGAAAAGTTCTATGTAAACTCTAAGGTAAATTATTATTAATTTATCTTTAGTATTAATACAATGTGGGCTTTATTTCATTATGCCAAACCTGATTAGTTAAAAAAGAAAAGTAGTATTTTTCACAGAGATACTTGTTGAATTCATATATATAAATACAAGTTAATTAAGAGGGTTTCACTACCTAGCTGTTATCTTATAATTGTATGTTCTTAGAAAATTATCATTTTAATTATATTGGCTATCTTGAGCCTTGTTATAAGAAAATATACATCGGACATTACATAAAACTGTGAACATTTCGGGATCCAAATAAAGAGAACTAATAGAGATTACTCTACATTTCTTATTTCTTAAGAATAAAACAAATGAGAAAACCCAGCACATATTTTACTTTGATATAAATGCAATGTCAGCTATTCAATTACTCCTAGAAACTAATACACGTGAATAATTCCTGTGGAAAAGCTTCCATTCTTTTTACAGTGTGCAATTATAATAGTGACAATGACAATAATGACAGATAATAATGAATGCATATTGGATATTGAAACCTCTGATTATCATGCCATTTATTTGATGTGTGTGAACTTCAATTTGAAAACACCATGAAAAAAAAGATACCTTGTGAACTAGAAAAGTAAAATTAGAAGAATCTGAATTAACTTGCTGAAGGGGGTTTCAATTATTCTCTTCTAAACAATTCCAGTGGAGCCTTACAGGTTCAATTTTAGATTAGGCAAAATCTACAATATTGCAATAATTAGAGTTCCTTCATATGGCAACATAGTATACTTTTTAGAAGCTCTTTACACAGGAAGCCAATTTAGCCAAAATTAATCTGTTCTCTTTAAGTCTGTTAATATTTTAAAAATACTCCTTTTTACTCCTCATCTTAGCACCACTTAGACCAAAGTAATATACTTAAGAGTTAAATAATTAGAGAAACTTAAAGAGCTGAGTATGTCTTGATTAATAATATTATTTAGATGTCTTTGGGTCCCTAGATTCTTGCAAAGAAAAATATAAGGTTAAAAAGGCGATGGAATTTGAAGGTCTCCTTTGTTCCAGCTCAGTAATTGCCCAACATTTACCATGTGTCACATTTGTGCGTGTGTGTGCGTGTGTATGCGTGTGCGCTGGCGCGCATAGGTACTTTGGTTCCAGAGATGAATGATTGAAGGATAACCTAAAACCTCCTGGTGTAAACAAATTTTTCATCATACTGGTGTTCTAAGTATGGTAAAGTCTCATTTATTTATATTTCAGTGATTTGGAACTTTAATAATTGGGAAACAGGCCAGATAAAGTTTTCCTTCCCAGGATACATATAAACATTTTTTATTAACTAGATTGCAAGACGTATTTTAACCAGTTTAAGAAATCAGCTGGTCCGCTGGCACTTTAGAGCCACCCATGTACATTTAGGCTACGTTCATTTTGCAGATGACTAATCATTATTTATTTATTAAAGAAAATGTTCTGCAATATTCTTAAGAATCGTTAAGTCTGAGAGTTAGAAGAGAACTTTGAGGTCATCTCGTTCAGGGATTTCCAAGTCTGGCAAGTCATCAAAATCATCTGAGGGGATTAAAAAATTAAGATTCTTGAGATAGATTCTTAGGTCCCAATTCCCGGAGATTATGATTCAGCGGGATGAGGCCTTAAAAATCAATAATGTTTCACAGTTTTCTGGTTGATTCTGACACACAGCCAGACTTGAGGTCACTGATTTGGTCCAGTTCTCTACATAATGTAGAAATCCTTTCAATAGTTTTTTTTTATAAGTATTCTTATTAATTTGGAAATTTGTAATGAAATGGACCTTAGGTTTTCAAACGCACTCTGTTGTGGAAAGTTGTTGGACAGTTGTGTTAGATTGATTTTTTTTCTCCTTATGCTGAGCTGAGAATCTGCCAAAGTCTTTCAGAGAAAAAGAGCAAGGTGCTGTCATGGCAGCACCTCCGATAATGGCAGATAGTTGCTATATGTCTTCTCTTTAGCATGTTGAAAATTTCCATTTCTTTCTGAAAAAATTTCCATTTTCCTTATTAAAAATGTACTCAATGTACCTTATTAGAACTGTACACAATATAACAAATATGATATTGATATGTGATGTGATGTATTTTTTTAAGGCTTTTTAAAAATCACAATGGTCTTTCAGCTGCCACAATGCAGTGCTGGTTCCTATACAGCTTCCAGCTGACTACAAATACAGATTGTCTTTAAAAAACCAACCCAGGTTGTCAAGTCAGGCTTTTCCCTATCCTATATTTCTCCTAGTTAAGTATTTTAAATATCAATGCATTACCCTTTTTAAATGCTTTTCTATCCTCTACTGATTGAGACACTTTGTTTCAATTAATTTATCATTTAGCAATTATTAATTGAGTTTCTACTATGTTCCAGTTTCTGCTACGTTCTAAACACTAAAGATCATGGTGCGAACAAGAGGAATAAATTCCCTGTTCTTCATGGCAGTTACTTCCATTCTAGTGGGGACATCTATTGGAAATATCACGATTCTCCAAGCAGGACAGCCTGGTTGTTAAGAGTGTAGGTCTCACAATTGGGGTGAGACTTTTGGCTTCAGCTCTTCTGAGATGAGTGACCTCGGGCTAGCTTCTTTGCCCTCATGAATCTCGTTTGTAAAACTGGGATAAGAACAGACCTAAGGCATAGGTTTGTTTAATCTTCAGGATTAAAAAAAATATATGCAAAGCATTTATAGCAGTGCTAATTAAATGCCGTCTATCACCATCCTCCTCCTCCTCATCGCCATCATCCTAAGTATAGCCATTCCTTTGTGTAATCTGCAGGTTTGATAAGCGAGTAACCCATGTCCCCATCCAAATTTTATTACTTAAGAAGTAATAGCATCACATTTCCATGGTTTAGACATTTTAGTCATCCCAACTCATTCTCTCTGAAATGATACATAAATACTGGGATTTTTACTCTGTAATTCCCCATATATGGTCTTCAGAGGTGTATTGCCATTTTTTTTTTTTAAACAAAGATGTAATGGAAAAACTAAGCAGTTTTGAAGGGGCAATGTAAATGGGGGTAGATAATAATTATTCCATCTTTCAAAGGCTAAGTTAATTTTAATTTAAGAATCAGCCAGACCTGGACTGAAGTTCTCTTTTTACCACTTCATATGTTTATATCCTTGGGCTGGTATTCAACCTCTTGAAGCCTCAGTTGCCTCATCTGTAAAGTGGGAATGTTGTGAGGGTTAAATGAAGTCATTTAAGCATAATTTGGAAAAGAAATGGCTGCAACTCGTAAACAAAATCACCTTCTAGAGCTAGTCTCTTCAACCAATGAAAGGCACTTCGTGCTGCTGTTGCCTTTAAAGATGAATGTCTCTGCACAGTGAGGGGAGACAAAAACTGATGCTCCCGGGACTTCCCTGGTGGTGCAGTGGTTAAGAATCCATCTGCCAATGCAGAGGACACGGGTTCAAGCCCTGGTCCGGGAAGATCCCACATGCCACGGAGCAACTAAGCCTGTGCACCACAACTACTGAGCCTTCGCTCTGGAACCCTCGAGCCACAACTACTGAAGCCCGCACGCCTAGAGCCCGTGCTCTGCAACAAGAGAAGCCACCACAATGAGAAGCCCGCGCACCGCAACGAAGAGTAGCCCCCGCTCGCCGCAACTAGAGAAATCCCATGCGCAGCAATGAAGACCCAATGCAGCCAAAAATAAATAACTAAAAAATAAATAAATTTATTAAAAAAAAACAAAACAAAACCTGATGCTCCCAACATGATCCAGTAGGGAGAGGCTGGAGAAGAATGGAAGAAGTTATGCCTCTTTCCCACGACTTTCCAACTTCAGTAAACTTTGCTAACCCTATGATGGCTTAGCATTTTATACAAGCGGTGAGTGAATATGCAATTTCACATCTGGTGGTACAGCAGTGGTGTTTGGTAGTGATCCGGAGGCAGGGAAATTAGGGAAGATGTAAAGCCCTGGGGATTCACAGAGACAAAGACAGGTTTTGGATTTCCACAGGCCTTTGGATTGAAGGAGTTTGCAACAATTTCACCAGCTCTTTACCGGAACTGAAAAGCCACCAGCTGACATCTGAGTTGCATATGGAAAATATGTATGTAGTTCCCATAGTAATCAATCGATAAATGACAATGGTTATTACTATGCATAATTATTAAACTTACAAAGCACTCATTTGAAAATCCATCTTGGAATTTTGACATTTTCTTTTATTGATTAGAAGCCTTTTCAGGTACCATAGGTTCACTGTTTATAAACAGTCAGAATATTTACTGCACAAGCAAGTTTAGCAAAAATATAAAACCACTGGGCTTCCTACAATGGCATTGGTCTAGATCTCATTCATAGATTCAACCCACTCACTCTTGGCTGCCATCTCTCTCTGTTAAGGAAGTCCCCAAACCTTATGATATCCAACTCTCCAAATTTTATGGTAGTCTTGACTCTTCCCTCATTTTCCTGCTATAGTCAATGTTGTACCAAATCCTATGGATTCTAGAGCTGTAACATGTACACACTGCTATATTTAAAATAGATAATCAACAAGGACCTACTGTATAGCACAGGGAACTCTGCTCAGTATTCTGTAACAACCTAATTGGGAAAAGAATTTGAAAAAGAATAGATACATGTATATGTATAACTGAATCACTCTATTGTACACCTGAACCTAACACAACATTGTTAATCAACTATACTCCAATATAAAAAAAATATATCTCTTCATTTCAACCAAACTGCCAGTAGCCTGATTCAGCTGGGTTGCCTTTCTCTTGAGCTGTTTTAATAGTGATGTCCTTGTTTTGTAAGCTTCTGCTCCCATCTAACTTACCCTACATGCTTTGTCAAATGAATTTCAGCAAAGCCTGACATTAACAATCAATTACTTCGGTCCTCTTTTTATAAACTATCAAAGAATTCCCCATTACTTATCCTCAATAAAATGCACATATCCTCTACATTATAGCCTCCCTTTTCTCTCTTTGTCTCTCTGTCTCTCTCTCTCTCTTTGTCTCTCTCAAACACTCTCTCTCTGTTTCTCTGTCATAGGTTAAGTGCCTTGCTTGAGATTCTTTTCACGGATAAAACAGTTTCTGAGTTAAGATCTGAAAAACTTGAAAGAGGAATTTCAGATGGAAACTGCTTAGACCGTGGGGAAAAAGTAAACAGAGAAAGATCCCAAATCAGTAGCCAGGAGGAGACTTTCCAGATCAGCTAGCCTTCCCTAAACTTCCAGCTAGAAGGGTACCCAAAAGTCCCCAGAGGAGAGCTGCTACCCCTTTCTTCAATTTTTCCAGAGAAGTAAACTCCCTGGAGAACTTGTTCCAGCTGATTGGCTGTTGTATTTAGGTTTTTTTTTTTTATCATAGCTGTTCTTGGTAATTACACAGCAGCTTTCATCAGAAGAGCCTTTAAATAGACCTGGTAATGCCTCTCTGAGGTAGGTAAACATAAAATATCATTATCCCCATTTAACAGATGAAGGAATAGAGGAAAAAGGGTTTGGGCACCTTTTCCAGTGCCTCAGGATGGGTTTTATTTCTTCCATTTCACAGAGGAAATGTCTCTAGGGCTTTCGCATACAACCCTTCTGTGATTCTCAGGAATGGCTGAAAATTTCTTTGCTTCCATCTTCTGACACTTTTTCTCCCACCAGGAGTCTGGCTGCGTGGTGAGTGGAGAATGGTCAGTCATATACAGTATTTAGTTTTCCTAAAATGGAAGTAACTTTAAGATTCGTTTGATCATAAAGACAACACAGGCTCATTGAGAAAAATTCTAAGTATAGTTAAACACAAAAAGGACTTAGTACTACATAGGTACTCAGTAAATGCTTGTTGTGGGAATGAAGAAATGATGAATAAAAGAACGAACTGGTGAAAAGAGTCAAAGTCATTTGCAATCCCACTAATCCAGATATATGTCATTACAGATTCTTATCATCCTTTTTTTTCCTCATCTGTTTTAAGGTCCAGTCAGTGGGTGTGGTGATGGGGGTGTCAAAAGGCAAAAAGGAAAGAGGAAAAGCCATGTTTCTGAACCAAAGTGTGGAAGAGTCAGAAGGTGACGTATTGGAGAACAGACAGTCTTGTTGATTAACGCCCAGATCTAACCTGCTACCTAGTATCAGTGTTGTCCCCCAGAATGGGAGCTACCCACGATAGAGGGAAGTTTACCAAATTTCAGTTATTAGCACAGTACAGGACCTTAATGATCTTTGCCAGATCCGTATATTATTTACTTAATATTTTATTTAAAACTCATCACTTTAAAATGCTTCATCCCGGTCTGTTCTAGTCTTTCCCAATGGTGGCCGCTCTTTAGAACCACCTGGGAGAGCTTTTATAAAATATTTAGGGTCGGGGCGCCTCTCAGAGATTCTGATTTCATGATCTACTGTGGGACCCAGCATCAGTGTTTTTTAAAAATCGTTTTAAGCTTTCTGTGTGATTCTAATATACAACCGGTATTGAGAATCATTGTTCTAGCAATTTTATTTATGAATCATGGGCTTCATGGGTTAACTGTGTTTTATCTCTGATACATGTTAAAATATAGTAATACCTAACGATTAAAATAAATTTAAAAATGGTTTCTCGTGTACCATCTGAAATGGTCTCACATTCTACCAGTGGCAGGTAAACCATAGTTGAGGACACACTCTAGTAAATGGAAGAAACCAGGACTTTAAAATCTTGAACCCTGGTCACATTCTGAAAACCTGTGACTCTGAAAACCTAATCACATTTCAACTTGGCCCCTTCTTATAGGTTTGACCATGAGAAGCTCAACATGTTGAATGACTGGAGCTTTGCATGTTACAATTGTAATGAACCATCTTCCCACTCCTTCACTTCTCACCCGAGCCCCTGTAGCACACTAGTACATTCTTCCACAATTCTTCACTGACACATACTGAACTCAGAATGTCACCGGGTCCCCCAGCATGCAGGTGGGGTAGTTTGCTGATGTTTTTGCTACATTTCTCTGAACACCAAAGCTGTAGACGGGTTCATGATGGCAGAGGCAGATATGACAAAAGTGTCTTAAGGTCCTCATCTGAATCCATGAAATGTAAGCCTCCCCAAGGCTTAGTTCATAAGCCAGAATGGGTCTATCTTTATATTGTACATAGCATTTCACACTTCACTCCTGGTCCTTTGCTTCATGAGGAAAAATGGCTTCCAGCCAACTTTATACTCACTGCATTTCCACACCCCCCCTCTTCCCAACCTCCTAGATTAAAGCTTCCTTTGGTAACTAGAAGTAGTTGAATATCTTCTTTGCGTGATTACCTATATAATCTCTAATTCTAATACCTAGTACATAGTGACTTTCTGAGGAGCATGAATTGCAATGGGAATAGCATCTCATTAATCCTCCCTATTCCTGGGAGGAAGTTGTGTGGCAAGTATGACCTCTTCGGCTAATCCATCCTGCCTCCAAGTGGGACTCGGGGTCTCCCTACTCACTAGCACAGATGCCACCCAACACGCTGGCAGGGACACCAATGTTTGTGTAATAGGAAAAAACTCTTCTTCTTGCTCAAGAGAGAAGTGGTTCCGTGCAGCCTGTCACCAAGGAGCTATTCAAGCTCTGTGTGGCCTAGTGACGAAAAGCGATACAGCATCACTCTCATGCCAGTGATGGACTCCTAAGTAATGCCTGCGTTTAAACCCCTAATAAAGGCCAATTATTAGACTACGCTGCCTCTTGAGAACCAATCTCATTATTGAGACTTCTCTCTCTCTCCCTCCCATCTGGCCGCCTTTCTGAAGAGAAAAGAGTGACTTCCTGACCTGGGGAAATGTTGGTACCTGCTGCACAAGACAAAGTGCAGAAAGACACAAGATCACATGATGACGCTGAAAATCCAAGTTCAGGATGTCACATACCTCCCACTGAAATTACTTGTATCTGACAGTCCAAGACCTAACAGTAAAAATGAATCTTTAACAAAATCACGTTCCCCAAACAGAAGTTCAGCCATTCAGGATGAGGGGACAATGGCCTGACTGACACCTCATGGGTCTAGAGACTGATTTTATCCATTCCTCTAACTCCAGGGAAAGATTTCTCATGGGGAAAGTAGGAAGCTCGTTCTGAGTAAAAGGAGCCAGCCTCCTGCCAGGCAGGCTGTTGCCAGTTGGAGCGTCACTGCAGGAGTGGTCATGCAGAGAGATAGGGAGAAAAGTTAGTTAGTAACTGAATGTATTACCCCATGCTTCTCTTGGAATATTCATGGCAATAAATAGGTATCCATCTTCAAGAAAAGGGAGTTGTAGCTGATACCTTCTACATGGGCCCAGAATTTATTTTTAGGGAAAGAATAATGGTATGAAACCATCCTGGGATTAAGATAAATGAAAGTTATCCTCACTTTGGGGTAGAGAAGCCGTGAGGGACTGAGGCAGGCCTGGGGTGTGTGCTGTGGAGACGATGAGGTGTAGCTTGTGGGATCCAGCTCAGGGACACCCCGCTGCGCTGGGTGAAATAGGAATTTCTTATCCTCCTCTTCTTTTCCTCTCCCTCCCTGAGGGGAGCCAGTTCTTTCTGTTCTTTGCTGCTTCACCAACCCTGGAGGGGCTAAGTGATAAAGGAAACCCTGGCTCAAGGGATCTGCAGGATCTAGGAGGCCCTCCAACGTCTCCCCAGGAAGGGGAATTTGCAGAAGCCTCTGAGACTCACCGATCAGCCAATCCTTGACACTGTCCTTTTCAATCATCAGATCTCTGACAGGCAGAAACAAATTATTCTGGGAAAATTCACCACATTCTCTGAAGCTGAATTGTGGACTCTATACTGTGTGGCTTGAATTATCCTGATAATTCTCTAGCGCAGTAGGTACCCAAATTTCATCATCAGGAAGCAAATCCCCTAGAGTCCGGTAATTCCAATAACTTTCCCTAAGACTCATTTCCCTTTTTCTCATGTCAGTGAATCTGATTTCTTTTAGTTTTGCAATAAATTTTCCTTAAACTTATCTTCCAGTAAATTGCAATCAGTATTTTCTTCCATCGTCCATAGATATGTAGCAAATTGGAAAACAGAAGCATCTGTTTAGTCTCGTGATTTTCTCAGTGTGGTCCCAAAATCACCCAGGAAGTTGCTAAATATGCAGGTTCCTGGGTCCATGTTCCAGATCAATCTATTTAGAATCTCTGGGTAGGACTAGGGAAGATATGTTTCAGTAAAAAAGCTCTATGGTTGATTCTTCAAAGAACTACTGATTTAGGCAAGATTTTATGGGGCTGAGGAAAGCAGATCTGTACTTTTTTTTTCTCTTCTAGGTTTGTATTATTGGAGGATCTATCAACACATTGCTGACTTGGATAATTGCTCATCTGCCTAGATAATTTTGCCTGTATAGATCTAGTTGAAAAGTAACATTTCAGTTAGTGCCTCGAACCTGTTTTATAATTCCTTGTGTTCTATTCTTGGCCCTTGTTTTGGACTGAATGGTGTTGCCTCCAAATTCTTATGTTGAAGCCCTAACTCCCAATGTGACTGTGTTTGGAGATAGGGCTTTTAGGAGGTAGTTAAGGTGAAATGAGGTCATAAGGGTGGGGCCCACATCTAATAGAACTGGTGTCCTTATAAGAAGAGGAAGAGACACCAGAGATTCCCTTCTTCTTCTCCCCACCCCACCCCCCAGCTCTGCATACAGAGGAAAGGTCATGTGAGCACACAGTGAGAAGGCAGCTGTCTGAAAACCAGGAAGAGAGACCTCACCAGAAACCAGCCCTGCTGGATCTTGATCTTGGACTTCCAGCCTCTAGAATAGAACTGTGAGAAAACAAATTTCAGTTGTTTAAGTTACCTGGTCCATATTTATTCTGTTATGGCAGCTTGAGCGGACTAATACAGTCCTTAACAGAACTATCCAGCCGACAGGAACACAGGGCAGAACGATGACAATGACTCTCACACTCATTTTTGGGGATTGACACTTGAGAAGGAGGCTTCAATGGTCAAAACCTGCACGACTGCTTTAAGAAAGGATCATCTTAATTTCACCACACGACAGCTGTACTTTATAGCAGTCAACCGACCACTCACCGTATGGAGAATTTGGAACATGGGAGGCAGACTCCTTATCTCCTCCTCTGCTTGGTGCTCTGCTACTTACACATGCAGTAAATGTTAACGGTTAGCAATGTTCCAATGAAGGGAGGGCAACCAGGAGGGATAAGAACAGATACGGATAAAGGAGAGAAGTGATTCCCATAAGCTTTTGTGGCAGACTCTAATTAGCGTCTGTAAAGCTACAGACATACATTTCTTTGTGCTTTCAGACATGTTGAATGTTTCTCATGCTCTGAGATTCTAAAGTTTCCTTGCCATAAAAAATGGGAAGCAGTCTCCAGAAAAATCTTTCTGAGGTGAGACTATTCTTTCTAGGTCAAAAAGACTATTGTGTTCTGGAACCTGGGCTCTCAGTTTGACTAGGCTGATGCAAGACTTGAGGGGCTTCTTCCTGTACAGGGGGTACCCCTTCCTTGGAATGGATGTTTGCTTGCTGCTGGTTTTGTTTGCTGCTTCCTAACTCTGGAGCAAGCACAGATCTTGAGTTTGAGTGCAACAAAGTGGTGTTTCACTATTTCAGTTTTGCTTTGTCTGCTTTCTCGTTCCAAATTTTGAATATAAGACTGTCTGAGTGACAGTTGAAGTTTATTGGGCTTCTCAGGGTTCTGAACTGACTACCTTGAATTAGGTATCTTCTCTATAATTCTGCCGAGGGAAGAAGGTGCCTGCCTTCTAAACACACAAAGTGACTAATTTAGGCAATTATCTGCTTACCTGGGATCTGGTGGTAGTGCTACTAAAACCTACGAAGTTATCACATGCTTTTAATAACACTTTGTCCCTTTGAATAGCCAGATAAGAAGTCCACGTTAAAATTTCTACTGCTTTGCACTCAGATCTATGATGGTGGCCTGAAGTCTTCTTTGTCGTGTAATAGACATGTAAATCTTTTAACAGAAAGCAAGAATTTGATTGTTCAAAGAGATTCATAATCAAAATAGAAATTGTTCCATCCGGAAGCATAAACATTAAGCTTAGGAAATGATTTGCTGAACATTCTGCCACATCCATACACTCAAAGCAAGAGTTAGTGAAGTAACCTATGGGAATTCCCTGGCGGTCCGGTGGTTAGGGCTCCACGCTTCCACTGCTGTGGGCCTGGGTTTCAATCCCTGGTCAGGGAACTAAGATCCCACATGCTGCACGGTGCAGCCAAAAATAAATAAATGAATAAATTAAAAACTTAAAAAAAAAAAAGTCAGTGAAGTAACCTAACCTACTAAGAGTAGTAAAAGTAATTTCTTGTCAAGAGCAGTAGATATTTTTTGTCCCTAAGGAAAATTGCAAGGACACTGTAGCAAAGGAAGATGAAACCGGACAAGTTATTCTCATGATGAACTTAGCTTTTCCATGTCAAAAACTGCCTTCGTGATACGTATAGGGAAGCCCTCAGTTGAATGTCAGCCGTGACTGAAAATTCTGGGCTGTGCTGTTTCTTGCTGATCCCCACAAGGAACACTTTTGCATCCCCTTTCAAATAAGAGCATCTGTTTCTCAGGTTTTATTAAAAAATTTCTTCTTCTTCTTCAGTGGTTCTTATGAGTCATCATTTTCTTGGCAGTCAAAGAATTTTACCTCATTTCCCTAAAATAATCATTGTATAAACATAGTTTGAATAAAAATGTCTGATGTGCCTTTAAGACAATGTAAATAAATAACTTGAGTAATAAATATTTTTTCTTTGAATAAAAGATTTGCTACACCAAGTGCAGACTACCACTTGAGGAATATAATGCCTAAATCAACATAAAGCCAAAATAATCACATGAAGAAGAACACAAACAACATCAAAATCAACCACAGATAGTTTCCTCTGCCACACTAAAAACCAAGAATTTTAATGACATATGTGCCTTAGAAAAGTATCTAGAGAATTCTCCACTGTACATGTGCATGCATTTGATTTTCATTTTTGTCAAATGGAACACCCAATTCCTGCAGAAGGTGGCCCCAGCTGTGATCTAGGAACCATAAGAAGCCCTCCTAAAAATGCCAAAAAGACTCTTACGACTCAATAAGAAAAAGAAAATAACCAAACTAAAAAAATGGCCAAAGGATTTGAAAAAAACTTTTTTCCAAAAAATATACAAGTGGCTAATAAACACACGAAAAGATGCTCAGCATTATTAGGGAAATGCAAATCACAGTGAGATAGCACTTCGCATCCATTAGGATGGCTACAGTCAAAAAGGCAGGTATTAAGTGTGGGCGAGGATGTGGAGAAATTGGAGCCTTTATACACTGCTAGTGAGAATGCAGTGCAGATGCTTTGCAAAATATTCTGACAGTTCCTCAAAAAGTTAAACATTTGTTCAGTGTTAACTGTGATACCATAAGACCCAGCAATTCCACTCTTAGGTATGTATCTAAGAGAAATGAAAACATATGTTCACACAAAAACTTGTACATAAATGCTCATAGCAGCATTATTCATAATAGCAAAAAGTGGAAACAAACCAAATGTCCATCCACTAATGGATAAAGTGTGGTTTATCCATACAATGGAATATTATTTAGCCATAAAAAGGAATGAAGTACTGTTACACGCTACAACATAGATGAACTTTGAAAACTTATGCTACATGAAAGGAGCCAGCTCCAAAGACCATATATTGCATGATGCCATATTCCATATGAAATGTCCAGAATAAGAAAATCTATGGATTTATGGAGACAGAAAGTAGATTAGTGGTTGCCTACACCTGCAAGGGGCAGGGGCAGATGGGGGCTGATTGCTAATAGGTATGGGGTCTTTTTGGAGAGGGTGGTAAAAATGTTCTAAAATTAATTGTGGTGATGGTAGCAAACACTGTGAATATACTAAAGCTCCTTGGACTGTACACTTGAAATGGGTGAATTGTGTTGGATGTAAATTACACCTCAAAAAAGCTGTTCAACCTGAATCCACAAAGGCTTTTCTAACTTTTCCAATTGCTGACATGGATAGAACAAGGGAATGGGCCAGACTCAGGACTGGTCTCAGCTCTGTAGTTTACTCAAAGGTGGATAAAATGGACACTGTCAGCTAAACCTTATCACTATCAGAGCAGCACTTGGAACTCAGACTGTGAGACTCCGGCTCTAGAATGAACATCCTGTATGGAATTAGGAGTCCTAACAAGTGAACAGAAAGGCAAATTGGATATAAACAGAACTATTCCTATAAAAATAAAAGCTATCAATGATTAAGTATTTACTGTCACGTACTGTGTTAAGTGTAGTACATACATTCTTCCAACATTCAGAACTGCCCTGATGAGGTGGGTATCATTATCTACATTTCAGAGGTAAGCAATCTGAAAACAGATTAAGTAAATTCCCCAAAGAGAGCCAGCTTTTAAGTGGTCAAGGTGGGATTTGACCTGCATCTGTCTGAATTTTAGGTCTTAATTACTCTGCAATAGAACTGTTTAAGATATTTGCACTATAACATAACATTTTTATCTGTACCTCCTATTATGTCGTATTCTCTTTCTCTCCATACCTATATCTCCTAGCTTTACTCTGTAGTCTGTACCTACAGATGTTATTCTGGAGTGAACCCTTGCGAAAACCTTAAGACAGGGAGTTTATAGGAATTGCCACTGACAGTAGTGGTACAGTTGTCATAGTAACCAATCCACCAAATTGGTCCCTGCTAGGAGGCCCACACTTCTGCCTCTATAACACACCAGTATTGGCTGGGAATCCCTCACAGTACCCATGGCCCGCTGTTAATGCATATGGGGTAGGAAGTGCTGAGGTCCTGGTGTGCATCCTAAAGCAGTAAAGTTCTTCCTTCGAAGTTTCCCTCTCTGACTCACAGATTTTCCATTCCCTCTTCTAATCCTTTCCATTTGCCCAGGATGTTCCGGTGTGCTTGGTTCTGAGGGGTGCTAAAAATCAGGGCCACACAGAGTCTGCTGCTTTGTTCTAAGCAGGATTTACAAAATACGACTATTTTCTTTTTGGCGAAAAATTGACCCTCCCAACCCAGTAACTCCTCACTCAGTGCCAGACTGTGAATCTTTGACTGTCCCGGCCCCACCCACACGCAAAATAGACCCTTAGCTGATAAAAACACCTCTCAGAAGCCACCGTACAGAAAATTTCAAGCTGGCAGCCCACAGTACGCAGTGTCAGGGGCTACGCACGCAGACACGCAAACACATCTGTCCCTCCGCATCTTTCAGCGATGCCTCTATATTTTCAAGGACTCTTTTCTTCTCTAACCTAGGTCTTTCTCTCTTCGTCCTCCTCTCCATTTCACTGGCCTCGTCTGTCTTCAGAGGCACCTGAAGGCACATAAGGCAGGGAAGTGAAACCGACTGTAATTCTTCAGTTCACTTCTCTGCAGCCTCCAGTGAGCCAGTCTCCATACGGTGGCCCAGCTGAGCTCGGAGGAAGCTCGGGTCCCAGCGCAGGTGTAACTCACCAACCCGCTCGCAGGCGCTGTGGGAGCAGAGAGCCAGACACGGGCGCCAGAGGCTCTGCGAGCGGCAGCAAACGGAGTCCTACATCGAATGTATGAGATTAAAAAGAGGAGGGACTCTCCTCTGTGAAAGGAAGAAATGGAGACTCTTATACCTAAAAAGGCCATCATTTTCAGGAATGAAATATAAATTGCTGAGAGCAATCAAAAATTCTGATTTTCCCACTTCCTTCTGATGACCTTGTGTTCACCTTCGGGTCCCTCCAACTTCACTCTTAGGTCCTTAGAAGTCTGACTATTTCTGTGCTGTCAGTGAAATCACAAATTATGTTCAAGAGTTTTCTAGATGGGCAAAAACGTATTCAGGTCACTTTGCTTAGTGTATCTTTTAAAATTAAAAGGAAATCAATTACAACTAGCACTTTCTGTTTGTAGTTTTTTCACGTTCTGAGCTGATCCTTACCAAAACCCCAGGAAGGTGAACAATAATTCTTAACCCATTTTACTGATGTGGGACTCAGCTAAAGTAGAGCTAAGATACACATTTAGGTTTACGAATTCAAAGGTGGCAGTGTTTCCAATACAGTATTGATCATTTACTCAGTTCAAGTATAAAAGCATGCTGGTTTTTCCATATGGAATTCATCCATGCAGTGGATAATCCTTAGCAGAGCCCACAACTTCTTCTATGATTTGGACAACCCTCTCTGCACAATCTCTGGCCACACACACCTTCTTTCAGCCCCTGGAAGGTACCAGAGAAAGAACTCTTTGGCCACTCCGACAAGGTTACAGCACTGTGTTATACCGTTTCCCAGCAAATGGCACTTTTCCAATCTATAGCATGTATTACCAGTGTGATTAATCTGTGTACTTATTTACTTTTTCCTTATATGGTAAACCACATGAAGTCACGAATGTGTCTGTCTTCTTCACTCTGTATCTCAGAGCATAGCACAGAGTTTGGTGTGTTATACATGTTCAACACAAGTTTGGGGGATATTCCGTGGCAGAACTTCTTGTTAGTGGTAAATTCGACGCATCACCCCAAATTCCCACCGTGGGAGTGGCACGGCCATGGGCATGGGTTTAGAAAATCTGCCCAAGGTCATGAAGGTCCCCTTGTTTCTCAGGTCTGCTGCCAGCTCTAATTATACTGAGAATCAAGATTTACGAAGAATACAGTTACATTTTCATCTCCTCCTGTTGGCATAACAGACTGCCCCTTTAAACCCTGATGCTTCTGAAGCTACTGCATTATCTAGCACAAGAACAAAAAGTTATTTATAAAACATCTTAACTCAGATTACAAATATATAATTATTGAACTGAATCAAATTATAGGAGTGAAGGGTCCATGACTGACCATTTTTTTCTTGTTGAAAAATTTTTTCTTTTGAGGAAAAGAGTTTTTTTTTTCCTTTTAGTGGAACTTTGTCTATAACTCTGCAAATTATATGTTCACTATGTAGTGACTTAAATGCTTCTTAATTTGTGCTTATTAGTCCAACAAATATTGAGCGTCTACTCTCCAAACTCTAGAAGTTTCTTCCCCATCCTCCTTTACTACTAGTTCTCTTTTTCTTTCTTTTTCAGATGGTTTCTATCTTAATAATTTTTTGATTTCCCATATTTCCTTGCATTTTTGTTACTGCTGTTTTTTCTTCTTTTTTTTTTACTTCCGTTTGATTTATTTTCTCTCTTTCTATCACAAATATTTGCTATTTTCATTTCCCAACTACAGTAAGCTTTCTCTAGTGCCTTTCTGCTTTACTTCTTATGTTGCAAATAGTTCTAACCTGGTTGTCATTAATATTTGTGAGTAAATAAGCCCTTTTGATATTTACAGTAAAATAGACATATTCACTATATGTTACAACCGAGAGTCCTTCCCCTGGTTAACTCACTGTCCTGCCCATATCATAACAGTGCTTATTTGTTTGGTTTTTTTTTTAAGAGAAATCATCATTAGTAATTCATGCATCAAGAATTATCTTGGATGTTAATGGAAATGACATAGCACTGAATATATTTTCTGAAATTCCAAACGAATGACAGAAGGCATAAACACTACAGTGTAGCAAATGTTAAAATGATTTTCTTGATACAAAAGATAAGCAGAATAAATTTTCAATTAGAGTAATCTTATTTTCTGTTATTAAAACATACGAGTATTTTTATAATTCTGGCTTCTACCTGTTGTATTTATCACTTGTAAGTATCACCAATGTGAAGAGTTTTCTCTTGTCTTCACAGAAACAAAGCTGATAGCTTCTCTAGGACTCCAGTGCACAGAAATCTAGGGGGCTGGGGGGAATCTCTTGGTTCCAATACAAGCTCCAAGGCTTTGTTTTGGTTTGTTTTATTTTCACAATTATTTTTCAAAGTTAAGCTGAAAAGTTCTTATTTTTATTGATTTATTTAAAATATATTGGCTCATCTTATTTTTAGTAAGTCAGTATCATAGTGATAAATCTCAGCAATCTCATTATTTAGGCCCTTAATCTCAGAACTAATAATTGAGTATGGTAGACCAGTAGGAAAAAATCTGGGCTTTCTACTCTCTTCCTTTCACTCTTCTTCATTGGTTGGGTGGTTTGAAGATGTGTTAGAAGTTTGGAACTGTTAATCACTACTGAGCTGTGGTAAAACAAAGATATGGGAGGTGTAGATTGGAGTTTGCTTTTCATAGAGGCCATATTTACAATATGCACTCATAATAAGAGACTATTCTTCAGATGATGACAATTGACTCCCAACTCAACATTATTCAGATAATTGGACAACTTACTTATTTTCTCTGAGCCTCAACTGTCTAATATTTAAAAAGATTGAAAGGACTAGAAAGAATGTAAGTAATATGTCAAGCTCACTCATGGTAGGTGCTCAATTAGTGATAGGTACCATTATTACTGGCAAACAGCAGTTGTGTGCGTGTATGTGTGTGTGTATGTAATCATCTTTAAAATTACCTCCATTTTTATCTTTCATTGGCTTTGTCAATTCACATGAAACTGAAACAAATCCTAAGTGTCCACCACAATTATATCTAAGACCAATACTCATTCATACTGAACTCACACTTTGGGGTCAAGTCCAGGCACTTGATCTAGTGGGGGAGATAGACACATAAGCCAAACCCACAGCAGCACTCACGCTCCTCCAGAGGTTACCCACTTTGGAGAAGGCAGGGAGGTTCTATAGACATACTCAATCCAGCTGATTCACTTAGAAGTCAGGAATCCTGCCAAGAATGCCCTTTGATCACAGCAGCTGGAGATACAGGTTGGCATTTAGAAAAATAATTGTTCACATGTTCATTCATATGCCTAGATTCGTTTATTCGATATGTACATGTCAATCTCAGAAAGCAGTGTGTTAAATGTACCTGGTTCCTCTACTTTCCTCCTGGAAATCATTAAAATACCATATCAATGATATTAAAGCCTATTCTGAATAATGACCAATCTATGTTAGTTGGTTCTATATCCAGTATGTTGGAAAAAAATGAGCAACGCATTCACTGTTTTAATTAATCACCATTTACCTTCCTGGGGTCGCTATTCAAATTCTTAAGTCTTACTATAGAAAGCTGAAATTTTAACTTGGCATGGTAGAATTATTTAGATTTGAATTCCTTCCAAACAGAAGCAAGAAGACCAGAGGGATTCTTTCCACTAGAATAAGGGCAAAATTTTGTGTCCATTTTGTTCACTGATGTATCCCAAGTGCCTAAAATGGGTTTTGGCAAACTATGACTCACAGAACAAATCCAGCTTGCCTCCTGTTTTTATACAGCACCCCCCCCAACACAAAATGGTTTTTAGATTTTCAAATGGTGGAAAAGAATCAAAAGAAGAATAATATTTCATAACATGTGAAAATTACATGAAATTTCAATGCTCACAAATGAAGTTTTATTGTAACGCAGCCATGCTCATTCATTTACATATTGTCTATGGCTGTGTTTGTGCTACCAAGGAAGAGTGAAGTAGCTGCAACAGAGTTAGTGTGACCCTGAAGCCAAGTATAACTACTATTTGACCTTTTACCGAAACAAAAAAGCTGACCTTTGGTCCAGAATAATACATCTCCTTAACTTCTTTTAAAGTCAGATACATTAAAATTTAACCCTCACAAATGTCTTTCCAAAAGGGAAGGCTGAAACCTACATATAACTCTAGGGTCAATCACCAGATTATATGATAGAATATAGAGGCTCATAGTAAGAAGCAGAACACCATGGATGAGAACACGGACTCAAGAGCCACAACTGCTTGGGCTCAGACTTTGGCTCTACCACTTACCAGCTGTGCAACCATGGGCAAAATGCTTAACTTCTCTGTGCATCAGTTTTTCCTTGCATAAAATGAAGCAAATGATGGTAGCCATCCCTTAGGGCTCTTATGAGCATTAAATAACTTAATATTTGTAAAAGGCTTAGAATATCACCTGGTATGAAGTAACTGTTGTAAGTAAAGTAACATTTTTCACTGTATTTTTAAGATAAGAAAGTTGAGATACTTAGAAATTAGCTAAGGTAATGAGTGAGCCTCAATGTGTTCATAAGTATGGGGAAAAAAAACAAAGATGAGTTAAAATTTGAACATGTCCACTATTGTCAGTAAGTCCTCTGAGCCAATGCAATGCACTAATATCTACTCTAATTGCTTTTTGATTGTAGGATATAACTATCTGGCTCCCATATCTGTGATATAATTTTGTAATCAATGGCCCTGTTTTAGATAATAAACAAATTGTATTCTGAATGGTTGAGTGACTTCTGATACAAAATCTAACTACCTAACAAGTTCTTATCTGAGGGTATCAAATTGACATAAAGGGAAATCACAATTTAGAGGATTCATGGACACCAGATTAGTTTGCTTTGTTAAGGTTGTTATTCAGGTCTTAGGAAGGGAATCAATAGAAAATATTGTCCTACACTTAAAGAAACATTTTCTAAGCACCAAAACCAGGAATCAAAACTGTGCCTTAAGGAATTCTAACGGCTTTTTAGTCATTGCAAGTCATTTTAGCAAATAGATAATTAGTATTTCTGATGTTTAAATAGATTTTTACATTAATTTATATGAACTCTTTAAATAGACTTTTGCAGAAAGTGAAATCTTTATAAGGTAGCCTTTTATCATCTATAAAATATAATCTCTTGAAAATTACACTTCAATACAGGACCGTATACAGGACTGTAACAGCTGGCAATAAAATATTTTAAAAATATAATTATTTTTATGAATGCTTTTCTATTACAGTTGTTCTCCTGGAGGAGGTTCAATGGACTTTTGTTATGTGCAATAGTAACATAGGTTGGAGAACTTTTGGTAAAATGTAACACTGAGGCTTTCTTATTTTATAATTTTGTTCCTTCAACTTTCACTAAACATTTATTTAATTGTTACATTGTGGGAGGTGCAATGAAAATGTAAAAGAGAAGTTAATTAATCCAGTCCAATTTGATTTATTTGGGACAGTTACTAAATTATGCATAAAAATTTAAAAAATACAAATAAAAAAACATTTTGGGTTACTTAAGCTAAACTTACACTACAAGTCTTTTGATATTTACTTTTTAATGCACTAAATGTTGCATGTCATGTCACTTTATTAAATTTTTTTGCTTTAGAAGCCTTTAATAATGACTTTCCCAGAAACTTTTTCAAAACTTATTTCTTAAATGTCCCATTTCTTGCAATAAAGCAATATGAAAATAAGAAATAAAACTTCAAAATATTTTAATTTTTGTCCATCTAAGTCCTGTGGTCTTAAATTAGTTATGTATATATTTTAATAAGATAATAAGTCTATTATTTTTAATATCCTTAATGCTTAGTTTGCTAAAATAAAATATGAGTCTGAGTATAAATGTCATAATCAGAAAAACTAAACAACTAGGACAAAAATTAAATTAATTTGCATATTTATAAAGTCTCTATGCTTGGCTTGCTTTATTTTTCTAGACTTAATAAAAATTCAAAATTACTCAATAATTTAAAAAAATATTTAAAATATTGTTATTATATTAATAGCCCTACATTCTATAGATAACATGTACTCTTAAACAAGTAAATTCCTTCTGAAGTTATTCTATGTGCTTGTATTTTGAACTTATTCCAACAGACGGGCCAATTTAAATTTTTCAACTCCTTCTCTGAATCTGAGGAACTCTTTCATATTTAGACTACAGGTGGATAAAAAGTAATAAATACAATGCCCTTCCATTCAACTGTCTTCAATAAAAAGTGATGCAATTTCAAAAACAATTGTTTAACACATTTATCCCTCTGTTAGACTACAGGTAAGGCTGAGAGAACATTTTTGTATTGCTCTGATGCTGTAACAAATGGGCTGATATCATACTATTGGTTGCAACTTACAGCATTTTTGTCTACATTTAAGTTAAGATCTTGATGGGTATTCTTGCATTCTTTCTGTGAATTAAAATTAGAATAATGTAATTAGTCCCTAAAATTAAAATGCTTCAGTTACTAATAATGGAACAAAGTCTAAATTATATTACTTTGAGATCAACAATAGGTTCACATGAACTATTTTCCGTATCTTCCGCTTTTAAAGGAAAATACAGTTTTCTTCCTGTTGCAGAAGTATCAGATTCTTGCAGCATCCATGACACTTGTAAGCATTCAGTGGTCAGATGCCACTACATATCCTTCAAATGATATGGCCCAGTGAAGCTGGACGGTGTCGTCACAGAGCCAGGCAGCCTGGTATCAGCCATCCACCAGGACAGAGCCAGCAGGCCCCAGCTGGCATGCTGAATCCAGACTAAGGTGGGAAAAGGATTTTGCATTTTGAAAGTCAACTCTTCCAACACTGAAACCTAGGACATATTTATCAGGTAAAAGTGCATTGAGGACTTCAAGCTTATTTATTGGATCAAATTTATAATGCTTATTTCCCCAACTTACTCTTAGAACAAGTTCAATCTTAATTTTATTATCCTTCTGGGTTTCTGAATTTATACTAGATTGTACATTTAAAAAATATGAATAAATGTATGTTCAGGACTATAACATAATAGTATGATACATGCTAAGTTAAGTATATTTGTAAGTCATTTATAAGTCACAAAAGTTAAAATAACAGAATATTGATCACCAGTGTTCCTTGGTGTGGTAACATTTGCCCGTCACATTAAGCTTACCATCTTGATCTTTAGGCAAATTGGAACTCTTACAAAATAAAAATACATTCCATGTTCCTGTCGCTTGGACTCCTGTGTTCACTATTCAAGCACATGAGTTTGGATCCTCGTTTGTGTTATTGTCTTAACTGTCATGTTCTGACACTACAATCCATTTCTTCCAAATAGCAGAAAAATCAACTTACAAGATTTCTAAGTTCAAGATTTCCCATGCCTCCCGTGGGCCTCACCTGAATACAAGTGCTCCCTAAACAACTGTAGAGAATATCTTCCAGTTTCCTAAAACTTTAGTTACCTAGGTCTGGTAGAAACATTATGACGGAAAAAATAAACATTTAATTCCACAAGACTGCAGAAAGTGGACCCCATGTTTAAGACATCGTTCTGAGTGGGAAAAGGCCACAGTGGATTCTTAAATCTTGTACTTTCTAACATAGCACTTAGGTGGGTTAGGCTGGGATAGCCTGGCATCTGGAATCATGATGTTTTATCATGAGAAACTGAGAAGATACTGCTTCTCTTTTCTAAAGAGAGAAAGCAACCCTCTGCTAGGGCTTATTTAAAAAGGCATTTAAAATTGGAGCCAATAAAACATGATTGTCAATTCCAACATTTTTTTTTTTTTTTTTAAATCTCAGCAGCATTTTTCAAAGGCATTGTTTCTCTCTGCACTTTGACAAGAAATCCCACGTTCATTACACACAGGGGATACATTCCAAATAGCAACATCAACAGCAATAACAACTCTCCAACTTCTTTGTGACTTCAGAGCAGGCGCACAGACCTAACTGCAGCTAGATGACCTTCCCCTCCTCTCAGTTTTCAACCGTGCTTCCCTTTGACATGGGAACTGCTAGGCAGGATTCACTCTGACACCCCGAATCCTCTTGCTTTGCTGTAAGGAAAGGTTTTGCTTTTTCATAAGATAGAAAAGTTTGCCTGGGTATGGGATGCCAGAATTTCTAACAGCGACCCTAAAAGACAAAGCCTTTCAGAGCTCTAAGCAAACCCCAGTCGCTGAAAAACAGAAAATAACTTGAGTGTCAGAATGAATGAAAGCTTTCCTCCTGGAGCATCGCCTGGCACTTCTGCTTGCCCAAGGCAGGAAAGAGGGGGAGCGGGGTGGGGACTTCTCATCACAGAATCCTTTTTCTTAAGCAAGCATATTTTGAGATGTAGAGGGAAGTCTGGATTAAAAGGGCTCCAAAGCTGTACTTCTAACTGCCTGGCCTTTGACCCCACCTGCCTGTCAGTTTCAGCCCGCAAGTCCCACATCTCCGGCTCTGGGGATACTGAGACCGTGGGCTTTCTAGCGCTCGGGGAAGCTGTGAGGCCAGTTTCCTGTTGACCTTTCAGGGACACTCAAATCAACTTTCCCCACACAGTCTGAATTGTTTGTTTTCGTTTGTTTTCAGCCTGCCTGAGCCTCCCGCCCGGGCCACCCCTATCCCCCTCCTGCCTGCCCCCTCCCCTCCCTCCGGCCTCTCGCCGCCCCCCCCCCCCCCCCGCTTTGTTGTCTCATACCTGCTGGCCAGGCTCTGCCTGCAGTGCTGCCTGAAGGGCATCAGGTGGTAGTTCATGGCGTCCAGCAGCAGCTTCTGGCAGACCGGGTCGGTGCGCATGAAATCCACTGACTGGACCCGCTCCACCAGCTCGGGGGCCGGGATGAGCGCGAAGCGGAGGCGCTTCATGAGGTCGGGCGCGTACTGCATGCGGGTCTCGCGGTCGTGCTCCAGCCACAGCACGGACATCTGGAAGAGCGCCAGCTCCGACTCCACGGGGGGCGGCAGCGAGTCCAGCAGGGCGCGCATCTCCTCGGAGTTGAGCAGCAGCACGTCCTCCACCAGGTACTTGTTGGCCAGCTTCTTGGTCTCCTCCAGGCCGTGCAGGGCGGCGATCTTGCACACTTGCTTGTAGTTCTGCACCGAGATCTGGTCGTTGAGGAACTGCACGCAGAGCTTGGTGACCTGGGGGATGTGCAAGATCTTGCTGACCGACAGCACCTCCTCCACCGTGTCCAGGGAGAGGGTCACGTTGGCCGTGTAGAGGTACTCGAGCACCAGGCGCAGCCCGATGGCCGAGCAGCCCTGCAGCACCAGGTTGTTGATGGCCCGAGGACTGGTCAGCAGCTTGTCGTCGGGGGAGGAGGAAGGAGTCCCCGGCTCCTCCTGCGGCGGCGGCGGCTGCTGCTGCTGCGGCGGCTGCTGGTCCTTGGGGGGCCCCAGACCGTCCTGGCCGCCGCCGACCCCTCCCCCGAGAGGGGGGTGACTGGAGAAAAGCGATCGGAAGTACTGCGAGCAGGAGGCCAGCACGGCCTTGTGGCAGTGGAACTGCTGGCCCTGGGCCGTCAGGGTCACGTCGCAAAACAGCTGCTTCCTCCACAGCAGATTGAGGCCGTGCAGCAGGTTGTCGCTGTGGCTGGGGTCGAAGGTGGAGGTCCGGTCCCCGGATCTGGACATGGCGAGCTGACTCGGCGCACCTGGCTTTAAACCCTCCTCCGACCTGGCAGACAGGGGTGGGGGATGGGAGGGAGGGGAGAAGGGTAGTGGAAGGGGTGGGGTGTGGTCGGCGTGGGGACGGGTGTGGAGGGGAGGGGAGGGGAGGGCGAAGAACCACAATCAGTGCTCAGCTTGGCCTCCGGACCCCGACCCTAGGAGGAGGTCTGAAGGCGCTGGATCCGTGAGCGCCACCAGAAGGGCCCTGTCTGGGGTCCGGGCGCCCGTTCTGCTCCCTACTACGCCTCTCGCCACCGCCCACACACTTCGTCCCCCACTTTCCTAAAACCACCCGGGCTCGGCTCTTGGCAGCGACAGCGGTGGCAGCAGCGACGGCAAAGTGGCGGCTGAGGCCGAGACACCCCGTGGGCTCGTGTCCATGCCGGGCCGGGGCGGGGAGAGGCCGGGGAGTGGGGAGCCGGGGGGTGGCCCGAGAGCGCAGAGGCGACCGTCGGCGGAGCTTCCAGGTCAACTCGCGCCCGCAGCTTTGCTTTTCGCAGTTGGTCCAGTTTTGGGGGGGTGGGAACGGGGACACGACAGGCGTGCGGGCGGGCGATTCTTCGCCCTCCAAAAGCTGGGGACCCCTTCGATTAGCCGTGCTGCCCCGAGAAACTCCTAGACTGATAGTCTGAGGGAGCAGATAAAGCCCTTTCTTCTCCCGGGAAAGTGCAGCGGAGCGCGGTGAGGACCAGCTCAGTGGACTCGGCAGAGGCGGGAGCTGTCCTTATCAATTCTAGCTCATTTCCCTCACCCCGGCCCTGCCTGCTTCCCTGCTTCGCAAACTGTTGGCTTCCCAGTCACCACTCAGTTTTGCTAATTTTCCAGAGACGCCTTTAAACCTGGCAGGAGAATCCCTCCAGCCCCAGACCCCCTCTCCCCCGCCTTCCCCCACCCCCTGCATTTCAAAGCGCGGAAGTTCGGGCGTGTATCTCCCCTTCCCCCGCGGGGCGGCACCGAGGAAGATGAGGAGGAAGGAAGTGGGGCTACTGGGGTGGATTTAGAGCAAGAGCCGGGAGGCCCGGTGGGATTCGTGTGGACGGTTCTCCCTCCCGGGCACTAGGCGCAGTGGCTTTAACTCCTGTAACTATGAGAAGTTCAAGTTAACTGGCAGGTGTTGGGGGAGGGGCTGGGGGCTATCCGATGGGGGGGGGGGGAGCGCAGTTCGGCGCGGGATCTCTGCAGCCAGCGTTGCCGCCGAAGCCGCAGCTTCCTTCAGAGCCCCTCGGTACAGCCCTCCCCGAGGCCCCCCACTCGGGCACCCCGACTCCCCCGGCCCTGGAACTACTTGTGTAAAAAGTCTGAGCCGCCCGCATCCAGGCGGAGGAGGGCAGGATGGGGGGAGGCGCGGCGAAATCGATGCGCCAGGTCCTTAACGTGTAATTGCACCTTCTAGGGCTGAGCAGAAAGGGACCCTTTGCCCACACCCCGCCCGCGCGCCCGCCAGCCCGGGAGATCCGCCGCCGCCGCCGCGGGCGCCGCCGCCGCCGCCAGGCTCAGAGGGATCCCGCCGGACCTGCCCCTTCCACTGCGGCTCACTCTGCCCTGCCTGGCGCCAGCCCTGGATCGCCGGCTTCCTATTTCCACCGGACTGGGCTCCTCTCGACTCACTTTATCATCCCGTTCCAGGTGGACCCTAATCTCCCGCGAGCTCCCTCCCCCGGCAGCACCCCCCCCCCCCCCAAATCTCTGGCTCTCCTGAAACATCTCCCAGAGTCTCTCCCTTTAAGTGGACTCGGTCATACCTCCCTCTCGCTCTCCCCGCTTCGTTGTCTTCCCCCCCACCCCATCTTTTCCTATTCCCCTTCCTTCTTGCTCTCCTCCTTTGCCTTCCCCCCTCATCTGCTTATTTCTTGCAATAGGAGTTTTATTCTTTATGAGCGTTTGCCACACAACCACCCCCCCGCACCCCTCTGAAAGACTCCCTTCGCGTCCCTCCCCACCCGGCCAGCAACCCAAAAGACAGAACAAAATACACACACAAGGCAGACACAAGGCCAGAAACTTACCTGCTTTCAACCAGCTGCAAAGTCAAGGCTCACTTAAGCTCCCCCCCAAAAATCAATTGTCCTTCCTTTTTAAAGGTTTGCTCTCTCCTTGGGAGGGGGAAAACACCTTCTGGTTCCCAACTCCAGGCAGTCACTCTTTACAATTTATTTTGTCGTACATCATTTGATCACCATGAATTAGCAACAGCAAGAAAATGTAGGAGAGGGAGAAAAGAGAGAAAGAGAGAGGGAGAGAGAGAGGGAGAGAGGGGAGAGAGAGAGAGAGAGGGAGCAGAGCTTTCTGCAAGAGAAGAAGAAGAAAAAATGTACGTGTGACAAATTATGCTACCAAGAAACAACACATCATTATCCTTGGGCCTGGGGCTCAGTGAGTCGTAACGAGAGTAATAGGAAATCCACGGTTGGGGAGAGAAACGGTCGTGCTTGGCCAGTAGAGAGAGACCATACAGGGGGATGGATGCTGGAGAGACTCGCAAAATTATGGCTCAAGGCTATTGTAAAAATTGTCGAGCGTAAATGACTGCGATTTCAAACATCTTTGGAAGAAAGAAGGGGAAAAAGCGAGCCCCCCCTCCCTCCCTCTCCCTCTCTCTCCCTCTCTCTTCTCTCTCTCTATAAAGAACCGTCAAGTTTTAGTGCGCATTGCTAATTAGTCAATTTCTCTCTGCCTTCACAGGCTGGCGACTTCGCTGCTGAGCTGAAACTGCTAATTTCTGTGACCAGCTTTTTTCTTAGCTGTGATCTGGATGAATGAGTAGCTGTCTCACAGAGATGACAAAAATAAACTCTAATCCCCCCCCAAATTTCCACTACGTCTTTCTCATGCATAGATTTATGATCTTCAAGCGCTCTGTGCAATATGCAAACTTTTTGTGTCTGTGTATGTGCTGTTGTTTCCAGATTTCACTACATTGGTATGCTGCTTTTCCCTTTCACCTCCCCCTCACCCCTCACACTATGAAATGCAGAAACCGTCTGATCTCAAAGTATGCCAAGATGCCACTTTATAGTGTCTTGGTATTTGGGGTTTGAGTCTGACTTGGAAGTCAGGAGCCCTTGCCTAAGAGGTGAGTGGCTAAGTGCACAACGGGGGGTGGGGGAAGTAGACAGAACAGAGGACAGCCCTTTGCTTTACATTTTTTTCCCTGCACCATTCAAGCTTTATGATCTTGTTGGAAAACATTTTCTCTGGTTATACAACCATCTCTGAACTTCTCTGTCAGCTTCAACAGTAAGGATTCAGAAGTCACAATTTTTTTTTTTTACTGGAAGATTAAGCTTATTGTCAGATGTGCCTTTCAATTAGGAGTCTTTGATTTGCAGGAGCTAGAATCAAGTGCTAGGAAAGCCAGCTGCAATTTCACAAATATAACCTTTAAACTTTGGAGCTCATCTGATATATAAGGTCGGCCACAGAGAGCTCACATTTTTGACCCTGCTTAGCATGCAAAACGAACCCCAGCATGACTCTGGAATTTTTGCTGTACCAGAGATTCATGTGCATTTTGGTAGAGGACATGTTCTCTAGACTTACCTCATGATGTATTGCACCCTTACATTTATAGCCCTGCATTTTGGTTGTCAATGGGGGCTGGAGGTGTCCAAGAAAGAAGGAAAAAAAAAAAGCAGAGAAAAGAAGGTATGCCCTTGAATAAAATGAACATGGAAGAAAGCTGGACTTGAGTTAGATTGAGTTTTGTTTGCTATTAAATGTATGAACATGATTCATTCTAATTGATATGTGCTCTGATTAGTAAACTTATTAAAATACACATCAGGGCACCATTGAAAGCCTGCCTTTTTACCTTCCCCTTTGATTGGTGAGAGGTGGAAAGACACCTGCTTAAGGGAGGGGGAAACCTGAAAATTCTTTGGTTCAGAAATCAGGAATTCCCCATTTAAAATGATCAACATTAACATGCATATGGGATATTTACTCTTGAACAGATGAGGAAAGATCATACCGAAGCGTTTATCCTTCACAAAGGCCTTTCTCTATCAAGGTCCTAGATTATCTGAGGGTAAGACTACTTTATTCAGGTCTTGCTGAGATGCTGCATTCTTATACTCATATTTATAATAAAAAGCCCCAATACATGATAAAATAATAGAAAAGGACTTTTTGATTAGAGCAGGGGAAGGAAAGAGAACAGATCATCCAAATCTTCTGGCCCTCCTATTTTATTTTTTTTTAAATTTCTCTTATTTAGGTCTTGAACAGGAAGACTGTGTGACTGTAATATAACACCTTTTGGGGGTTCTGTTTCATTAGCAAGCAAAGCTATCAAGTGTGTGAAGTGTCACCAAACTCTCTGACACGCAAAGTATAATTTTATGGTACGCTTTTGCTGTTGATCTTTTATGAGCTTCCAATGAAGTATTTGAAAATAAACCCAAAGGCTAAACCCAAAGAGTATTGATCACTTAAATTATTGCCATCTTTCCATTTTATCATAAAGGAATTAGGAATGAAGGTTGTTTTGTAGACCTCGCAGTATCTTAGTTTTGAATTTATATATGTATATGTATATATATTTACTGATAGGATATATTGATATTGATATATAATTATGATTACTAGGACCTTTGCTGTTTTCAAACAATATAAAAGCCACATTTCAAAAATTTTAACTACCTATAATTGTAATGCTTATTTAACAACTTGGACGGAAGGGAAGGGGGACCCGTTGGAGGTTGCAATTCTAAAACAGCTGTTAAAATGAAGAGGTTAGGCTGTTTTCTTCTGGATTTTAAAGTTACACTATTTGAGAATGTTTACCATTCAGAGAAAAATTACAGTTATGGCTATTTTGTAAGCAATTAAAAAAAAGAATATTGATAATAAAAAAAATCCGTTCTTAATCTGTGCGTAAACCAGTGTTAATATCATATAAATTACATACCTCCAATATCTTGCCCTGGCTTTGACTGAAATTATCGCAGAACTCACAAGTGATATGACACTATTTACAATAAATCCCGTTATGGAAGATTCAATTTTTGCAGCAATCGGATGCTAGCTACTAAGCGTTGGTAAGTATTTGAATTTTATCTTACTTCACTGTTCAACGTACAGAAATTGCATCTGTGTGTTTGATCTGTCCTGCTGAGCACTTACCAGCAGCTTGCATCTCTGCCACTATTGTTTTTAAAATGGCAGGAAGGACGTGACTAGTCAAGAGCCCTCAGCGGGATGGATTTCACATGGCGTAAGAGGAGCCAGAATTGTCTTATAGAAAAAAATTAATTATGATCATGTCGTCATCTAATTCAAACAGTCTTCATACTTTGACAGAATTATCAGATTTATTCATCAGTGAATCTGCATTTAAACTATGTACAGTGGAAAGATGCTGAAAATGCTGGCACTGAGCAGTCTAACGAGAGCTGCCACCAGCTCTGGGCAGGCTGGTCAGCCTTCAGGGTGCCAGGGACCCAGGTGTATCTGTGGTTCAGGTTGCTCAGGACCATCTCACCGGACTGGGTGAACTTAATTTTATCTTCAGAGCAGTTCAAGAAGCATTTTGCTGCCTAACAGGAAGGGACAGCCACACTGAAACTTTATTTCTCTGGTTCTTGACTTTTCTGCTTAAGATTGATGAATTATCCTCCAATTATATCAATATCAAAGCCTGGCCTCCCCGTGCGTCTTTCGGTTAGTAAATACTACTTCCCGTGGCCTGACCTTTCAGATTGCCACCATTGTAAAATGGGTGGACGAAGAGAGGTATTGTTCCATTTTACAATAAAATGGAGGAAGGAAGGACCTCTTGGCTCCCCAAAGCCAGGGAGTGGCAAAACCTAGACAAAACTTGCAGGTTTCTAGTGTTTTATTTTAAATCTTGGGGAGATGTGGCCTGAGATACCACAAACCATCAGCATCAAGAAGCTTATTGAAGAACAAAAAATCTGAAATAACAATAAAAGTCAAGAAATAGTGCTATTGACTAGCACTTAGTCAAAAGCCAGTGCTTTGCTATTGCCCCGGGGTCGAATCCAACCCCTTGGCCAGCATCCTGGGTTCCCAGGATCTAGTTCTATTGCTTCTGGGAAGTCTGTTGTTAGCTGTTTTCTGAACACAACCCACTTTCACACCACAGTGCCAACGCTTAGGTTGTGTTCTTACCAGAGGCCTTGGTTCTCTACGTATAGAAACGGCATCTAGTTCTCAAGATTGAACTCAGATTTCTTTCCAAGGTGAAACTTCCTGGCAACTTCAAGCAGACTAATAATAGCTAATACTTATTGAGCTTATTAACTTGTGTGGTGGACACTAGTCTAAATCATTTAGGTGTTTTATTTTCTTAATCCTCTTGCTAATCCTATGAGAATTTGGTAGACTGTAAGAATGGCCCCAGTCTCCATCCTTCCCCATATAAACACCCCATTATAATGTGTCTTGGTTGCTCTTTGCATCAAGAGTGGAGTCTATTTCACCACCCTTTGAATGTGAGCTGGACTTGTGACTTGCTTTGACCAATAGAATCTGCCAGAAATGACTTTGTGCCGGCTCCAAGTCTGAGCCTCAGGAGGCCTTGTATAATTCAACTCTCCCTCTCTGAACCCTGCCAGCTGCCATGTGCAAAAGCCCAGGTTAGCCTGTGGCAGATGAGATACCACGTGGACCAAGCCATTGCCCAGCTGACCTGATAACCGAACTCAGCTGTGTGACTGAACTTAGCCGAGGCGGAAGAACTAACACACCCCGAATTACTGACCCAGAGAACACTGAGCTAAATAAATGGCTGCCGTTTCAAGCTATTCGTTTTGGGGGTGATATGTTCCATAGTAAAATTAGCTGATAAAGAAAGGTTCTATTACTATCATTTTACCAATGAATAAAATGACGTGCAGAGAAATCAAGTAAAATTTTCAGGGTCACACAGCATTTCAAAGGTAGAGCTGAGATTCAGACCCCACAGTCTGACTCCAGAGATGAACCAGTCGGCTATACCGGCCACAGAAGAAATGCCTGCCTCCTGTGACCTACATTCATTCATTCATCAAGCATATGTCAAGTATTTATTATATACCAGACAATGTGGTAAACACTGAAGATACAATGATGAATAAAACTGCATTCTTGCCCTCGAGGGGCTGACATTCTAATGGAGGAGACAGGCAGGTAAATTACACACAGCAAGTGAGTAATTACCATGTGATAATTGCTCTAATAAGGGTATGTGTAATGAACTACTGGAGCAGAAAGGAGCAGGTTCCTAACTTTCTTATAGCACTTATTATCTGTAATATTCTTTTGACATTTATTATTTACTTCTTTGTATTATTAGTTGCTTATTTAGGAAAATATGTTTTATGATCTCAGCTAGATTATGTTTCTAGGGTAGAAAGAGCCTAGTGCCTGGTAAAATTTCCCATGGAGCCTGGCTCTGTATCTTGCCCATCGTAGTTATTCAATAAATATGTTGATAGACTATGAAAGGTAAAATTTCAAATTTATCAGGGTAACAGCAGAAAGAACAAGGAGGTATTTTATAATCAGAGACTGTGTTTGGCATTTGACTAAAGTGGTATTATTCAATTCTTTGATTATATTGACCTATTATCTAAAAATTAATAAAAGTCTTTATAATATTGTGAAGTAAACAATTTACTGTTCACAGCACACAGATAAGAGTTTGATGGGACCTCAGTGAGTGCTTCCCTCAAATCTCACCTATGGCAACCATCACTCAGCAAAGTGCTCTAAATCCTTGAAGAGAGCCGCGACTTGTATGGAAATATTAAACTACTAAGCATACATAGCACAGAACCGTATTTCTAAGCCTGGACTCTGGAAGCAGATCACCTGCCCTTGAATCCTAGCTCTACCTCTTTCCATCTGTGTGACCTTGGGCAAATAATCTCTCTCTGCCCAGTTTCCCTATCTTGAGGATCAGGATAGTTGTAGCACCGCCCTCCTAGGGTTTTATGATGCTTAAATTTTTGTAAATATTTGTAAAAGTGCTTAGAACACTTCCAGACACATAGTGAGCGTCACGTGAATGTCTGTTAAATAAAAAATAAACATATGAAGCTAAAGATTTTTTTCTTTTTCAGCTTCCTTTTTCTTTTCTGAGCACTACGTCTAGTGCTCAACAAATATTGGATGGAGGAAGGAGTAAAGACATCTACTTTTCTCAAGGGTGCAATGATTCATGACGCTGTTCAAGAAGCAACTGGTCACTTTAACGAAAGAACCTCTAGTTTTGACTTTTCATTTTAGATATTTTATGTTACAGTTTGTTTACCTATAGTTTTAAAAGTCATCTTTCTTTTATCTTTGGGGACATTTGGCATTTCACATACATGTCTTGAGTAACTGAGATTCTAAAAAAGTAAGGATATTTATTATTAATGATAGTTTATTGATAGATGGCAGAATATATTCCTGATTCTGAAAAGCAGCTCTTTGGCAATAGTTCTTCATGCCAATGACTGAGATGAGAGAGGATGTTGGGCACTTCAGCTTCTGTCTTTTTGTTTTTAATTGGAGTCTAGTTGATTTACAATGTTGTGTTACTTTCTGCTGTACAGCAAAGTGAATAAGTCATGCATATACATATTTCCACTCTTTTTTAGATTCTTTTCCCATATAGATCATTACAGAGTATTGAGTAGAGTTTCCTGTGCTATACAGTAGGTCCTTATTATAGCTTCTGTCTTTGATGTTACCTGTGACTCTGGACAAATCACTGTTCTTCTCCAGGTCTCAATTTCCCCATATATGGAGAGAGATAGCATTTGGAGAGAGGTAGCATTTCCTTCATTTAACTACTGTATAGGTTTGCGCTGAGGGGAAGTGGCTAGAGTGAATGGTCCCCAAGAACAATTGGGAACGTTCCTAGTGACTTGTGGAATAAGATGAAGATTTAGATAATAGAAGAAGAAAAATCTTCTTCACTCCCTGAAAACTGCCCAGAGGCTTGGGGCCAGAGGTATTTACCCAGTCATCTTTGTGGAAGTAGTCAAAATGCAAACAACAAATCCAAAATTGAAAGTATTTTGAGTGTATCAACAGAACTTATATTAGATACATTCACAAATAAATGCTTTTTTTAAAATTCAAACAGAAAGTCACAAAAATTATAATCATCCTCATCAGTTCACTCAGTCCCATGTAATTAATTTTTTTTTCATCTTGATCTTTTGTTAGCACTTTTATGAATTCATCAGTTTTCCATTAGAGTTCTGAAAATGCTTATTCATTCAGTTCAGCAGTATAGTCAGTTACCAGAAACCTGTACTTGTCAGAGTCTTTTCCATGAATTCCTTGAAGATGAAACCCTTTTATAATAAATGCTTTTATATGCATCAAAATTTTCAAACAGTTGGAGTTTATGGGAAAGTATTTGTTTTACTGTAGAAATGCCCTATTCCGAATGTTCATTAAAGAAAGGCATGGAACTCTTTTCTTATAAGCAAGGCAATGCACCTTTATCATAAAGAGTTATCAACCAGATTTGCAAATTATCCTAATCACCTTCTCCACCCTCAAATTTTTCTTTTATTTGTGGCAATATTTTTTCTTTCTCTTACTGATTCTTAAAAACGAAGGTAAGTATTGCTGTGTTGGAATATTCCACAGCCCGTTGAAATTTTTTTTTTTTTATAGTTAATAGAGAAAAATGACCTAAGTTTTTTAGTCAAATACTTATATGCCTAATCATTAATTATCATTGTATCATTACAAGGACATACTATCTTGACTGAGGTCCAGTTTTCCTTAGAGATGACCTGTTTATACCTTGAAATATCTGTTTATTTCTGCTCTCAGCTTCTTTGATTAGTGCAAATTTTCCCAATTTTTCAATTTTTAGAATAATATTTCTCTGTTGCTCTGCCTTATCCCTTTCTCCATATCCTCTTTACTCCTCTATGCCTTCTCAGTATACCCAATCCTATTTTTAATTATATTACATTTTATAATACAATATCTCATAGTATTTCAGTAAAGTTTCAAATTGTTCAAATTCTATGAATTAATAGTTTTATTGTTGAAGAACTGTCTGACAGTTTGGATAAATTTTGGGAGTCGGCTGGCTTAGGTGATAAATGATTAAAGAATTCTGCTGGGTATTTCATTTTATTTTATTTTTTAAAGACAACTGACTACCTAATGGATATGTTTTCTCAAAATCTGATAGTAACAGGCAGCCACTGCTAATACAACCCGATAAATCTGAATTGGAATCTTTTCATTCTGTCTTTACATCTTATTGAGCTCACCAATAGGACTGATTTAAATTCTCTGTGGGGACTTAAATCCCATCTGCAAGAATATTTTGTCCAGTTTTATCTCGTTTTATGTGAATGAAGTCCATAGTTTATTAAAATTTCCTTAGTTTTTACCTAATGTCCTTTTTCTGTTCCAGGATCCCATCTAGGATAAACACATTACATTAAGTTGTCATATTTCCGTAGGCTCCTTTTGGCTATATAGTTTCTCACACTTTCCTTGTTTTTGATGACCTTGAAAGTTTTTAGGGATACTGATCAGATAATTTGTAGAATGCTTCTCATTTGGGAGTTGTCTGATGTTCTTCTCATGATAATACTGGGGTTGTGGGTTTTGGGAAGGAGGACCACAGAGGTAAAGCCCCATTTTAATCACAGAATATCTAGTTGATGTTAAACCTGATCACCTGGCTGAGGTGGTATTTGCAGTAAAGGTACTCTTTATTTTTTACTCCTCTTTCTATAAAGAGGATGTTTTATTCACAGCCCACACTTAAGGAGTGGAGAGTTTAGCTCCAGCTCCTTGAGGGTGGAGCATCTACACAAAAGATTTGAGATTTGTCTGCAAGGGAGATTTGTCCATTCTCCTGTATCTATTTATTTTTCTTTATTTAGTCATTTATTTATATCAGTATGGGCTCATGGATATTTATTTTGTACTTTGGGTTAGAATCCAATACTACTTTATTTATTTTGCTGCCGGAACTGTTCAGCTTTGGCCATTGGCAAGTCTTTCTGTTGGCTTCTATATTCCTTGACATACTCCCATTGTTACCTTCCTCCCTCACTCCTCCCTCCCTTCCTTCTTTCCTTCCTTGCTTCCTGGCATGGCAAAATACTGCATGCCATCTTGTTTATTTCATCCCCCAGTCCTAGAATCAACAATTTCTCCCAGGAACCCTGCTTGCCTTTTTGGAGACTGGTGTTAGGAACAAAGATCTGGACATTAGATTGCTAGTTGATACTGGGGTGTTTCTTTTAGACATTCTCAGCTGACAGAGCAAGCTGTATGTACACATCTATACATGTTTCTATATGTAACCATCTGTATCTATATTAAGCTCAACATGAGTTCATACTCATGTCCCTAACTCTAATCCACTAACAGCCAACTTAATTTTAACTAAAATGGTTTACGTGGGAAAAACATGAGGAGAAGGAAGAACAGGCAAAACAGTGTCCCTGCTTTGGGGTAGATGAGACCAGAGATGACACTGAACTCCCAAAGGATGTAAACAAGGACTCCAATGGAGGAAGAAACTATTAATACATCCTTTAGTAACAATTTTCAGATTTACTATTAATAGGATTATACTTCAAACATTTTTAGGGTAACATGCAGCAAAGGAATACTTTGCAACAGAAGTCCAATATCTTTTCAGTTGGACTTTTCGAAGTCCAATATCTTTTCAATAGGAGAGATGTCAGGATTCTGTAGCCTGAGAGGGAGACTTCAAACACAGCTCTATTGGGAGGAGGCTATAAGACAAAGAATCCCAGCCTAGTCCGATCTTGCTTCTCTAGGCCATTGATCCTGATGACCACTGGAAGTTCCTATAAGAGGGGTGGAGAGGGGTGGTTGAAGCTACAGTGCACCTAATAGTTCAATGTCCCGTAGGAATAGGAGGAAAGAACATGGGACTTGGAATAGAAAGAAATGGATTTGAGGGTCACCTCCACCATTTGTTAGTAATATAAATAATCCTAATATCTCTAAACCTTGGTTTTCTCATTTGTAAAATAAGATAATAATAATTCCTATAATATTTATTTTTTAGGGGCAGTGTAATGATCAAGAAAGCTAACATATGTGAAAGTAATTTGTGAACTGAAAAGACAATGCAAAAAGTATTCTTATTTATATTCTTCACAGGAGGAGATCACACATATGTAGGTAGTTGCCGGTGATATACCATGGTGGTCAAGAAAGTGAATTCTGGAAAGAGATTGCTTAGGTTAAAATCCCAATGACACAGTTTACTAATTGTGTAAAATTGGTCAAGAAACAATTTCACTGAGATTCAGTTTTCGCCTAGATAAATGAGATTCATTTATCCCATAAACTCATTGTGAGAATTTGGTGGGAGAATGCCTTGTACATGGAAAACACTTAATATCAGTTTGGTGAACCCCAAATAATTAATTCACAAGAGAACTGAGAAATAAAGCTATCCCCATGTTAACTTTCCATGGATTTTAGTTTAATCATCTATGGAGTGGGCAGGGGGTTTGTACAGTTGCTAACTTCCTTTTTAGCTTTTTAGCTCTAAACCTCAAATTCTGAATCTCTATTTCCTTGAAATGCTGATTGAGGCATGGGAAATGTGCTCCCAGTTCATAATGCAGAACCTGGGTAAATTTCTTGAAGTAAGCCAGAGGGATTGGCCCCTCAATTTAGCTATGATGCATTCCCCCCACTTCAGTGATCAGAGAAGGCTACAGTTGGAAAGGCCCTCACTTACACAGGCCCCTTCCAAATCTCTGGGAGGGGCCTTTGCAATGTGTAAAATCTGCATTTTAATTGCAATCAGTTGATTGCTATTTCCACTTCACTTCGACTTTCCCTCATGTCAGATGGTATTGGAGGGACCTTGAACATTTTTGAGAGATGGTGAAAGGGAAGGTGATCCAGGACTTTAGTGCAGATTGAGGTAGTAGGATGTATTTATGTGTTCACAATTACAGATGTTCCTCCACTTACAGTGGGGCTATGTCCCAATAAATCCATCATAAATTGAAAATACCATGAGTTGAAAATGCATTTAATACACTTAACCTACCAAATATCACAGCTTAGCCTGGCCTCAGGCTCAGGACACTTACACCAGTTAACAGTTGGGCAAAATCATCTAACACAAAGCCTACGTTATAATAAAGTGTTGAATATCTCATGGAAGGTATTCACTACTGTGCTGAAAGTGAAAAACAGAGTGGGTGTCTGGGTACAGAATGGTTGTAAGTGTGTTGGTTGTTTACCCTCGTGGTCACGTGGCCGACTGGGAGCTGCAGCTCACTGTTTCTGCCCAGCATCACAAGAGTGTATCTTACCAAATATCGCTAGTCTGGGAAAAGATGAAAAGTCAAAATTTGAAGTAAGGTTTCTACTGAATGCATGTTGCTTTTGTATCACTGTAAGTTAGAAAAATTGTAAGTCATTGAAAAATTGTTAAGTCGAACCAACATAAGTCAGGGACTGTCTGCACTTCCAAGTGGTTGCTAGCCCCCCGCAGTGAAAGAATGACCAACAGAAATATTCTGACTTCCCACTGTGCTGACTCACACAAAATAGAGATAAGAAGGTGTAGGAATGGAAGTTATGTTATCATATGAGTGTGTACTGTTGCAACAGTTCCTGAAGAACGTGGAGGTATTTAAGATGGTTCTCTGCACAAGAAAATTTGAAATCTTACAGCTCATATATGAAAGAACTTACAGAGCTTCTCTCAACTATGCATATTACCCACACATACAAGTTGGGAAGCTGAAAGAAATTTTCTAAGCTACAACAATAAAAAACCCAAATTTTGATCAATCATGTTAAAAGAAAGACTAGAAAGACTAATTGATATATATATTTTTTTCTCTAGAAAATAGTATTACAAAAACTTTGCCATCATGCTAATTGAAGACTATGAAGCCAAAATTTCAGGGAAAAGAGTATTAGAGAGGTGTGTATTTGTCAGTTATTTAGTTAAAATTATGTGATTTTCGTGGATTATTTATGTTTGTGGTATTGCTAGCTTTTTAATATTTGTAATTTTATGCACCAGAGAATGCGTATCTGCTCCTGTATGTACCCCACATTTGCTTCTTTGAGGATTCTGCCAAGTCTCTTAGAAGAGGCTGTGGGAGTAGATGGATTTCTCTGATGTACAAAGGTGCAGGACTGAATTTAGATTTCCTTTTAGATCCTTTGTATTTCAGGAATCTTCTCCGTGAAACGAAGAGTTGAGCCTCTCAGAGCTTCCTTCTGTTTGTACGTCTCCTTCCCTACTGGCTTAGAGGAATCTGGTGGCTCCCAAGGGCTCAACTTGCTACCTGGAGCCACTCAGGCAATTGACTTGGACTTGTTTGTTCCAGTTGTGCTGATGGATTCCACTATGCATTCATCATTCATTCATTCATCAGCAAAATATTTACTGTTATGTGTAAGGTGACCTCTGCACTCATATGTTTTTTCCTTAGAACAAATGCTTTGAGGTTTGTGCAACGGAAGAACTGGCACTGTATGAAAATTTGATTATTTGATTATTTAAGCACATTGTCACTTATCGATATGGATCTGAAATCTGCGGAAATTTACAAACTCTTCTGGTATCTTACCTCCTAACCTGGCTTTTCTTGAAATCATACAGATTCATGATAGCAGTTTAGCAATCTCCACCCCAAATATCTTTATTCCAATGGCAGAATCTAAGGGTGTATTTGTGCTAAATGAATCTCCTAATAAAAATGCTATTTATTAAAGTGATTTAAAACTGCCAAATTATTTTGGAAAATAATGTATTGTTGATCAAACCATCTGAATCACAATTTAAGTGGTCAAGTTCTCTATTCCAGGGTAGACATGGTGATTTTGTATGAATGTATGCATGCATGCACATATATACGCATTCATGTGTACATGTGAATTTCATATTTACATACATACCATCTAAATACATAGATATACATATATAGTATGTCTGATTACTGTACATGTGCACTTTGTAAAACTTAAGAATTACTGTACCCATCCTTAGAGGGAATAATGTATTAAAATATGGTTTAGGACCAACTTAATAGCTTTAGTAGAGAAAGAAATATTACCTGTGTCCTATGACCTACGTGGATTTTACTATTTAGGAATACATACACTTGTTTGCTCAGTGGCTTTGTATATTTCCCAAGAGTAGGGCACCAGGTGGTAGGTGCCAACACTAAGCAAAACATTTGCTCTCCCCTATAAATATTTCAAAGGGGACAACATCAGCCCCCAGTATCCAAATTCTTGTCCAGCTCTGCCCCTAAGCAGGGAGTGAATGGAAGGCATATGCTTTAGGTGAGGGGCTATCAGAGCCCATCTCTGGCATCCAGGCAGCAAATAGTGGCAAATGAGTCTGAGCTGTGGATCAGCTGGAGGGTAATTGATCATTCTACCCTCTAACCACAGCAGGTGACATCAACCTGTTATCACGATAGCCTAGTCGAAAATGAACAGGAGGCTGTGCCTGTCTCCCAGAATCCCCTTCACGTCGGAGGTGCTCTCCTGTTCACTCTCCCATATACCCTACTGAGAAGATACGCAGCTCTACCGTGAGGGCCCAAGGGTAACAAATAATTTCTGAAGTTATAGCTTACTGGAAGCTTTCATGCACTTACTCTTCTGAAGAAAATGAATTTACTACATTGAATCACACGCCTCTTAAAATATCCCTGGCTCTCCACAACCTACAGATCTGTAACACGCCAAAAAGTACTGATGGACACTGATCTATTAAACCATTTCCCCAAAATACCTACAGTGTTTTCATATGAAACAGAAAAAAAATCACTAAAGCTATGGTTTGCCAGACAATTACTTTGTCAAATCTCAAGAAATTGCATAATAAATTGTATACATGCATCAAACATGAACAGCAGAGTATAACAAGCTATGTCTTTCCAGTCCACTTGCTCTCTCATCCAAACAGCAGCTTTTGTTTTCAAGAACAATTCTATATCCCTTTTGAAGGCTTTCATAAAATATGGCTATACATTTATCTATCAAACTAAGTAGAAATAATTGAAACACTTAATATGCACAGTAATAGGGAAACACATGAATAACTTCATTATTAATGTCTATCGATTATTTATGTTTTCAAATAGGCAAATGTAGCTGCTAGTATTTTGATCATGTAAATCTCTGTGGATTTTGGTTTTACCTGTTTATTGGCAAATTTACAATCCACATTATGGGCATTTTTATTGCTTTACACCCCTACTTGACATGTACATAACTGAGGTCAGTTTACCAACTGACTAGTGTTTACTCAATTTGATTACTATGTTACATTTCTGAGCTTATTTTTCCAAAGGGAAAATTAACTGTACAAGGAAGCCCAGTAAATCTTTACTTAAAAATTCCAAACTTTAGATTGATTTCAGCAGTGAGTTTGTATTGATCTCAAAAGCTTTGCGTTCCTAACTAAAAACTAATCTTTATTTCACCTTTTAGTGACTGCAGTCATAAATATGCTCACTCCTACCAATGTAGAGTGGATTAATGGTTATTGGAGATTGGGGCTTCCATCTGAGTCTGGGAAACCTTAACCTTTGGAGGACAACACGAAGGCACTTACCCCCTGTCAGCTATAATCCGTAGGTCCATTTTTGACATTTACCTGAGTGTTAAAGAGGAAGCAGAGCAAGGACCGGGGAATAAAGCTCTAGAGATTCTGCTTGGCTATTAATCACTCACTGTTAGATTGACTGCTGTGCCTGATCTAGCTGCTTCCGGCCATCAGAGTCACCAAAAGGCATGGCCCTTCCACTCCACTTTGGAACCCAGGTAAACTCCTCCTGGGGAAGACTTTTACCTCCTGCCTTTGAGGAGGGGCTTATTGTGTTGCTAAAACCCTCCTCTTACTATCCTTCCAACTTTGCTGTACTGATGGAGCAAACATTTTGGAAAGTGTGTCCAACCCATTTGCAAGATCTAATTATAGAGAATAAAAGAGTTAAAAGGGAACAGAACAGAATTTGTTATCAAGGGGTGATCAATAACATTCCAGACAGTGGCAGACAGATGGCTGACAAACGGTAAGGAAGCTGTAAAGCAGGGTTTCTCAAAGCATGGTCCTTGGTACCTCTTGAATCACAATAACCGAATTAGAGTGTGAACTTAGAATCTCCTGGGTGCCAGCATCCCAGACTTCAACAAGCACTCCAACAACATGTTCCCCAAGTGTGAGACCCACAGTTGTAATGTGGGTGTGTTTTACCCCTTTATCACTTTCTGTGGTGGAAAGTAAAAATTCTGATTTTCTTGGACCTGATGGCAGACATTACTATTAGGTAACCCAACATCCATATTTTTCTTTCTATTTAATAACGAAGCCTTAATTTTCACCTAAGCTCCTTGCTGCCCAATTATCATTTCCCAGCCTTCCTCACAGCTAGGCGCAAGAGGGGCTTTTGCGCAGCGCTTATAAAATGTCTCCTTTAAAAATGGGAGCATGCCCTTTTTCTTCCTTTTCTCCAATCTGTCCCCTAAAATGTGCCTATATTAGCTGGAGCCTCAACAGCACATCCTGGACCCTGATGACAAGGCTGATGGGATTGGTGGGTCAGAGAGCTTGCCAGGCTCTGGGTCCCTGATGGTTTCATGAAGCCACCACACTGGTCCTCGAATGCCTATGACTGGATCTTTTTTACATGACAGAATAAAACCTGCGTGTTTAATCCCTTACTGAGAAAGGGGAGCCACTGTAATTCATAGCTGAACGAGATTACTGACTGGTACAGACACCATTTAAGACTATGGGTTAACTTCAGGCAGAATCCTTCCACTGCAGATGACCCCAACTTTCCCCCGGAAGCGTTATTTTTGACTGTGAGGGTGAAAGCTGTGTCTGAACAGAACAGTGACTGGTACGTTTTTGTGAGCTCCGGAGTCAGAGCGGTACTCCTGGTCCTGCTTCGAATTTCAGAAAGGTATGTGTGTTCCTGCCTCTTGTCCACAGAAAGGTGATAGGTTTGCAGTGGCTAGCTGGCCACAGGGGTTCTAAGGAGGGTGGCGGCCCCAAGGACAGACGTGTGTGCAAGAATCTAGATTGCCTGTTAAAGCAGTTGATTACTTAGTGGTGCCCTCCATGCTCCATGAAGTTAACCTTTATCAGACTTAAGGCTAGGACTATCACATGTGGATGAAATGCAGTGTCTTAAAGACCTTCGCAGCTTACTTAAAGTGTCCCTTTTACCTTAAGGAGGAAGAGATTGTATTTCTTTCCTCCCGTTAATGTTTTGATTTTTTGTTCCCAAATCTGATGCTATCAAGTCATTATCTTTGAGTAGTTAGAGCATTTCCAACACTTACTGTCAAGACTCTTTAAGATAATGTGCAAATACAGCAGGCAACGTAAGATTCTCTTTCCTTCATCGATGCTAGCTCAGTTATTGAAATCATTTATTAGAGGGTTTTTCCCATTTCCCTTTTCTCTCTCATTCTGCTATAAATGCAGATACAACTTTTAACATGCTTACCTTTATAGATACATTGATTAATGGGATGGCTATAGATCCACTTGCAGGATAATTTGTTATTAAATTTCACATCCAACATCCAGCGTGACCCTGGTTATGTTAGAACAGGGATTCTCAAAGTGTGGTCCCTGGGCCAGCAGCACCAACATCACCTGAGAACTTGTTAGAAATGCAAATTCTTGGACTCCATCCCAGACCCACTGAATCAGAAACCCTGGAGGTGGGGCTCAGCAATTGGTGTTTTTACAAGCCTTCTAGGTAATACTGATGCTCATTCAAGTTTGAGAACGAGTGTTTCAGAGTAAGTCTAGTCATATCTTCAAATCCACACACCAAGAATGCTTAAGAGTTAATATTCCTTAATGTTTCCTCACAAGTGAAATCTTAGAGGGACGCCTACATGTTGGCTGGTAAAATAATATTATTTAATGAATGAACATCTAAATGAATAATATTTAAGTGTGATTTGCTAATGAATTAGGGGGAAAAAGCTATGGAGTATTAGGCCAAACCCATTTGAATGGAGAGGAAACTTAATGAAAAATGTTCCCATTTTCTAATTATATATTAGACATTAAGACATTTGACAAAGGTTAATACTCACTGACTTACAGACGCACTCGAGACTGACTTATTGTCTTCATTTTAATAGAAACACAAACTCAAGATAGCTATGGGTCATACTCATGAGGCCAATCTTCTTTCTGTGTTATTATTAACTACTATTAGATGGGAGAGTATAATTTTTCAAGAACATAAATATAATATTTAGGAATTTGTTTAAGTGATCCTTAAATCCATTTTTAAACTATAATCTAAGTTAGGATATTATTCTCCATTAGTTTACTGAATATGGCTTAAATAGTATTTTTTTAAAAAATTATATTAAAATTAAAAATTATCTTTAGAAAATGGGAGAAAATAATACAAAGAACCTCTTTAAAACAACCTAGCTCCTAGATAAGTGCTAAGTTTCTTAAAGGCATTAGCCAAATACTTTTACTAATATTCCAAGATTGTCATTCTAACCAAATATCTCAGGGTTTGATAATAGTCCCTCTTAGCTCTGAGACTTTTAAAAACTAGTATCAATCCTAAGACTCTTAATCTTTTCGTAAGCTTTCCAAAAAGAGCAAATCCCAAACCACAGTGTTTTGAAGCAAACTTCTGATAAAGAATTTGGAGCATTTTCAATAAGAATAACTTAAAATTAAATTTCCAGGAGTGTGCTTTAGTGGAAAAGATTCAAGCTTTGGAGTTAGAAAACTGGGCTTGAGATCCACCTCTGTAATTTACTAGCTATAAGGCCAAGTTATGTATCGCACTGAGCCTCAGTTTCCTCATCTGTAAGTTGGGAGTGATATTAATACCTGCCTCATAGAGTTTTTGTTAATATCAAACAGAACTATGTGTGTTGATTTTCCAGCCTAGAGACTGGCAAATAGAAAGTCCTTGATATAGACTATCTCTCATTATTATGAAAGAACATGCAAATGTACATGAAATAATTTGTAAAACATAAAAGAATGCATAAACGTTGGCTGATATATTAGTTTTTGCCAGAAACAAAGTAAAACAATTATAGTTAGAGGATCATTCCAAGCACACATTTGGGAAATTCAAACCAGTTTGACTACATGACTTTCTTCAGTTGGTGCACTAAAGACTCACACCAAATCTGAGGAAATACCAAGGTCCTCCACCAACTGATAGGAGAGAAAGCATTCATTACACAATTCCCTAGTAATTCAAAAGAAAGCTGTTCTTGAATTCTGGTATGCTAAAAGACAAGTAACTAAACAAGCACATCCAGATAGCCTACAAGTCTTTCAACAACATGACTGTGGCATTGAGTTTTTTAAGAGACAAATAAAGATGACAAAGAAAGTGAGTGACAGTGTCCAAATATGATCTTGCCTTAGGTTCTTAGATAATTTCCATATCACCATTCTCTACTTCCCCTAAAGGAACAATAATAAAATAAGGGTAAACTGATATCACCCTGGAAGACAACTGCCCTGATATCCTTCAACTCAATGAACCCTAGTCTTTCCTAAACACTTCCGAAGTGTAGTGTGCTGGGATTTTAAAGATGAAAAAAATACAGTATCTGCTCTGGAATTGTTCAGTAATCCAACTCTGCAGGACTTAAGAGAAGGACAGGTAATTGTTGAACTGAGTAATTATTGAAAAAAATCAGGCAAGTGAAAATAGCAGACAAAGCACCAGCTGAAACACACTCACCTAGAGGAACTTTCATGACAAACTTATACAGTTATGCACACCTTATAAATAATACCACAGGTAAACCAGTCAGAGAAGGCTTAAAGGCAAGGATGTAGAGCTTCTAACAGCTCCGAGGTCCTCAAGTTTTTTGTAGTTATAAACACAAGAGAGTATTTGCATACAGCAGCAGTTCTTAAAATGTGATCCATAGACCCTCGGGGGTGCCGGAAATACTTTCAGAGAGTTCATGAGGTCAAAGCTATTTTTATAATAATACAAAGATGTTATCTTCATGTTTTTCTGTGTTAACATTTGTACTGATGATGGAAAAGCAATGTGGGTAAAACTGCTGGTGTCTTGAATCAAGGCAGTGACACCAAACTGAACTAGTAGTTATTATATTCTTAAATGTTATGTACTTCCAGTTTTAAAATATTGCCAGTTTCACTTAAGAACATATTTGATAAAGCAATAAAAATATTAATTTTATTGCATCTTCACCTTTAATACATATTGTTTAAATAATATGTGTGACAAAATGGGAAGTTCTCCTGTATAGCAAAGTATAATGGTTGTCTTAAGGAAAAGTTCTTGTGCAACTGTTTGAGTTACAAGCTAAACTAGACATTTTTTTCATGGAATGTGACTCGACTTGAAAGAATGATTGACAGGTATTTTCAGACTTGGATATATGGCAGAAATTCTCTAGACAATGAACTTCGAGAAAAGCAACCGACAGTATTTATTGCCAAGGATGAAATTTGAGCTTTCCAGTGAAAAATAAAATTTTGGAAAACCTGTATTCACCACCATGAACTTGATTTAAACACTTATCTAATGCAATTGATTGTACTATTAATGGATAATATTTTTAAAAATATTGTATAATGATATATGTCAACATTTAGAAACTTTGTATAATTCAGTGAGGCAATATTTTCCCAATACTAATGTTTGATGATACAAAATCATACATGGGTAAAGGATTCATGAAAACTTTGAGACAGACAAATGGATTTTAATGTACCAGAAAACAAAAGTTAATTAGTATGACTTCATACACTGCAACTGATTATAGGGAAATATCACTTGCTGAGTTTTGATGTAATATCAAAAAAGAATATCTAAAATAAAATGCCCTCTCTTTTCTAACTACATGTCTGTCTGGGTCTGAATTTTCATATGTTCCTATCAGAGCAACATATTACAGCAAACTGAACGCAGAAGCAGGCATAAGAATCAGGTTGTCATCTATTAAGCCAGACATTAACATGATTTGCAAACATATACAAAAATGCCACAATTCTTACTAATTTTCATTTGTTTTGGATAATACAGTTACTTTTCCTAAATTGTGATTTATTCTAACATGTAACAGGCTTATCGTTTTAAATGAATTAACAAATATATTTTTGAAGTGTCTGTTTTTTCATTTCTAGTTATCAATAGGTGTAAACCATGTAACTAAAAATCTCTTTGGAGTACTCAATATTTTTTAAAGAGTGTACAAGTTTCTTGAAGCAAAATGTGTGAGAATCACTAATGTGGAGTATAAGAAAATGACTCTTGGTAAACATTTTCATTTCTCACTCACACTCTCTGAGGAAGAGCTCACAATCATGGCCAAATGTCACATCTGAGCATGAAAGAAAAAGGTTAACATTGCTGTGTTGAATGTCATTGGGGATCCCCGTGGATGATGGTGGGGATCATTAATGGACTTCCTGAAGATCCACAAGAAGTGACTCTCCCTTTAAGCAAGTCCCTCTGGTAGAATTCTCAGGGCATTTATTCTCTGAAGGCCAAAATACTTCTAGCACTGGAGCATAAGGTACTTTGATTTTGTGATACCCCAGGATGTAAAAAAATGATCTCAGTGGATGATTATTTTTAAAAAAAACTTTGCATCAAATAATTTTAATTTGCTTTAGTTTTTCAAAAGTTTATAAAGAGTGAGTTTATGATTTTTTTTTATAGATGTGTGTGTATGTGTGTATATGTGTGTGTGTGTGTAAATATGGTGTCTAAAATTTACTAGCTGAGGGGTATGGACCTTTAAAACATTAAAAGGCATTCCATAGCTGTAGAGACAATGCTTATGATAAGAACAAATATAATCATAACTATAGCACACGTGTTACACTTTCCCTTCGATTCTAGCCACTTTATTCTTTTGTTTTTCCTCTTCCTTCCCAGCGAGGTTCTAGCTCGGTACCCTTATTGTAATTGACTCCCCCACGCTCTGTCCCTTTTTATTAAGCACCAAAATGTCATCTAGTTAGCCAAAAGATGTTGCTGAACTCTGCACGGAGCGTCGCACACACTCATATTTAAAAGTATCCATGAGCAAGGGAAGCCTCGTGCTGAGCCAGGAGTAGGTCACAAGGAGTCAGAAAGCCTCTCTTTTTGTCACTCCCTGCAGATGCCCGCATTTCCTCTTAGAACCAAATCCCTTCAGTTTCAGGTTGAAAACATGGGGGAAAATGCAAATACCTTCAATGTGGTAATAGAGCATTTGTATCCTACTGTGAATGAAGAACTCCAGGATCTGTTCAGCAGGGATCTGGAAGGACGGGCTGGCAGAGGTCCCTCCCATGGGGAAGGGATCTGAAGGATGAGAGTGCCAGAAACACCAACATTAGTTCCCCAGGAGTCCATGTAGGGTAGTGGCAGGCGTGCTGCCAGCTAGACCTGAGTTTGAATCCCTGTTCTCCCACTGACTTACCAGCTGGGTGACTTGAGGACATCTGCATAATCTCATGTATCATCAACCTCCTCATGTAGTAAATGAGGATAATTGTACCTCCCTCACAGGGTTGAGTGAAGATTCGGTGGGAGCAAGCGTGTGACATGCCTGGAACACAGTAGGTGTCCAATAAATGCCAATTTTCTTTCCTTATTTTATCGGTTTTCATGCATGTTTTGAGATTTGTTACCTTTTAAATGGACAAATGGACCGATTTTTCAGGGACCAACCGGACATTTTCTAAACTCTTCCCCACGCCCCTAATGAGTTTACCTGTTTTAAGATGTTTCACAGTATCTAACAGAGACCACTATCAAAAGCTTTCTTTAAAAAAAGGCAAAGAATAGAGTGTTCATTCTCTTCTCCTGTCTTCACGGTCAGTTGTGTCTTCCAGAAATTCCAAGAAGTTAGTGAGGCCTGACCTTCCTCTTTTTCTTCTTCCCTTTTTGTAAAGCATGCCAGCAATCTTTAATCATGCTGCGATTTCTAAATGCCACCCAGGTTTGCTTCTGAAGCAGTTTCAAACAAAGATTTAACCCACAGACACACAAATAGCTGATGTACTTTCCAGAGACTCAGAAGCATTTTGTTTTGCAAAAATTAATATTTGTTAGTTTTCTCTTTTTATTTCCATATTTATTTCTAGAGAGAAGCATTTCCTTTTGTTATAGATTTTCATAAAAATTCAGTCCTAATTATAGGGAGATTTTGGTACTGACTTTTGTTGGGGTGATTAACACACAAAGCATTTTAGAACATTTTTTTCTTCTAAAAGAAAAAGAGTAGAGGGACTTCCCTGGTGGTGCAGTGGTTAAGAATCTGCCTGCCAATGCAGGGGACACGGGTTTGAGCCCTCGTCCGGGAAGATCCCACATGCCGCGGAGCAATTAAGCCCGTGCACCACAACTACTGAGCCCGTGTGCCACAACTACTGAAGCCTATGCTCCTAGAGCCTGTGTTCTGCAACAAGAGAAGCCACTACAATGAGAAGCCTGTGCACCGCAACGAAAACTAGCCCCCATTTGCGGCAACTAGAGAAAGCCCATAGGCAGCAACGAAGACTCAATGCAGCCAAAAATAAATACATTTATTTTTTTTAAAAAAATGAGTAGATATGTAAAGTGCACAGAGTTGACCTATTAGCTGCTTCCTGGGTCACCCAGTTTTCACCTGATTAAAACTAATTTGCTGGAAAAGTTCACTGTAAAATGAGAAGATTTGGAAAGGAAGATTAGTAAAGAGAAAATAAGCTAAAATATTGCTCTAAATACTATTGGAGATCATGCTGTTGACCCACCTTCCTAAATGTTTAAAATTAGCCATCCAGTCACTCTGATGGAAGATGAGGGCAGTTAAGAGAGTTAGAGCCAGACAAGTGCACGTGGACACAGCCAAGACGAAAACATCCAACAACCAACCGCCAAAAAGTCTAGAGCACGGGCTTTCATCAGAAATGCGAGGAGACCTTAGAAAAGCAAGGTTCCCATCAGGTTGTTTCTTTGCAGTGACATTTCTCTGCCCTACCTGCTTTGATGTGGCGATGATGATACCGGAAGTGATGGTGAAGAAAGACAACAGCACAGTTCCCAGGGGCGGTCTTAGGATGAATAATATGGTAAATTGAGCTGCAAAATAAATGCGATAATCCCAGAGATGTATAGGAAGTAAAAACTGGCGAAAGCACCACTTAAAAGAGTTCTCTATTTTTGAATGGTATTTGTTCCTTGGTTGGCCAAAAATCTGGATCCTTTTATCTGATAAAATATTTACAACAAGAAGTTCTTTTCTGTTGAGACCCAGGGGTGTCTTGTCCATTTTGCCTTACATACCCCTCCTTTCCTGAGCAATGGTCAGATGAAAATGCTGGAGTGAACTGAAATGATGTACAATGCACAATAAAACAAAAACATTCGATGTGGCATTCGGTGATGAAGACATAATCAGCTGGACCTGGTGCCTGATGTGGTCAATTTCTTTTGCATTTTCTCCTACCTTAGATTTCTGTTTTAGAGATTTACTTCCATTCCTTTCAGATCCCCAGTGCATGTAGTGGAAATCCTCCTTAAGCATTCCTCTCTCTTTCTCTTTTTTCCCTCCCAATATATTGCATGCTTCCTTTACCTTGTGAGAAATAGGTCTGGCTGTTTTGAGGTGGCTTTCCCAAAGCATAGTGGGAATATCTTGTTATTTGTTGAACTTCTTACAAGGTTTCCTCTTCATCACGCCCAACGTGCTGCTTGCAAAACATACTGCAAATAACCATCCATCACTTTACCTCGTCGTATCATTGCACCTTATTTCTTCTCCTCTAGGTGAGTGAAAATGATCATCTGACTGAGACCATAATCATTGCTGATCAGTACTTGGCCTCCTGCAGAGGTCCATGCAAGCACATGGGCTTTTTGCAAGATGCCTCGGAGCAGATATCAGATGGAGCTCCCTCCCCCATCACCTTCTCACTGCTGAAAAACTTAATAACTTGGTATTGTTCAGCGAGTCATTCAAGCGAGCAGAGTGGAATTCTACCTGTTCCTCAAGGTAAAGTATCTGCTAGGCTGCTGCAAAGACTGTTAGGCATTCATAGCTCTTTCTACGTGTAAAACGCTCATGGTTAGGTGAATGCAAACCTTGAGTGAAAGCTTGGTAACTTCCTGTGTTTGTCTGAAATCATGCACAAATGAAGCCAGTGTGCAAAGCAGAGCTCAACAAATACATTCCTCTTTTTTGGTGGCCATTTTCTAACTCTATTTTTTTTTCCACCGGGAGAGAAATGCCCTGGAAACAGATTAGACCCACCAGGAGCTGAAAACTTTAAAGTAAACTTTCACAAATGCTACTACACAGTTTCATAAATGATCACTAAAGGTTTTTTTCAAACATTGGTTGTAATTTCTACAAGGTGTCACAACCCAGTGAACCATTAAAAGTGAACCGGCTCACTGAACCGAACTGAACAGATGGAATTCCACCCTTGCTCTGCTTGAAAGGCTCCACAAGCAATACAAAGTCTTCTTTTAAGTCCCCTCCTCTGTAGTTGCTTACCTCACCAATGCAAACACGTGGGGAGCTCTCAGGATGGAACACGGCCCCTCAGCTCTTTGTTCGGTTGTGTGGTATTTTTGTTCAAGCAGAAGGGAAGGCAGTCCATTTTGAAACTCTCAGGGACACCCCCATCATTTTCAAAGTCCCAGTGTTATTTTCCATTTGTTTCCAAGTGTATGTTAGTAGTTGAATGTTTTGTTCTCTTTCAATGCTGCCCTGAGTTGTCATTCATTTTAATCTGTCCAGATATAGATATACCTTGAAAGACTGTGTGTGTGTGTGTGTGTGTGTGTATGTGTGTGTGTGAGAATAGGCCTGAACAACATGGACTAGTGTGTTACTCTCTTCGCCTGACTTTATTATTTAATTTTCACTTCTTTTCAGGAACTGCAGATGAATGCCAGACCACAAGACAGATTTCAGTCCTTTCTTGGCTTCTAAAATCCTGACAGCACAGGGAAGGGAAACTGATACAGATGGTTATAGACATGCATTGCTAATCAAAGTGCCAAAGATCCTCTTAGGGGACCAAGAGATCAAAAGGCTGTTTGCAGTCAATTCATTAAGCATTAGTCAATCAATTAGTTAATTCAATATGTATGTATGAGGGCTAACTAGTGTCAGGCATTATACTGCACGTTGTGTGGGATCTAAAACGGAACGAAGTTCAAGTCTCTGTTTTCCCGGAGACTGTAATTTAGGAGCAATAAGCCAGTCAGAGACAATTATGCATTTGAAAATACATGCCATCCAAGTGGCTCCTTGATTTCTATACTCTGTTCACCTTCCTATTTTGACTCATAACTGGTGCCATGGTCTGTTGACACATGATCAGCATGTCAATATCTTCAGAATTGGGATTTTGTAGATACGTTCATTTTCAAGGCTTATGTTTTGTAAAGCTTTAAACTGATTTTGCTTCTTTGAAAATCAGACCATTTCTTCAAAGCATGTTCTAATAGGGTTTGGGAGACAATGGGCCAGAGATAAAGCCAGAGGGGCCAGGATTGGGAGTTTGGGTAGGCACAAAATGTACTGGCAGGTGGACTGTTGATTAATTCCAGAGAGGTCAGCTGAGGGAGAGATTTGCAAGTAAGAGGACCAGAAACCAGGGAGACAGGCATTAGGGATCAGATACTGAGGTTAGGATTCCGGAACACACAAGGTCAGGGGGTGAAAAAGAAGTTTTTGGCAACATGGGGTCATGAGTCCAGGTCAAAACCCCTCAACAACAAGAGATTAGAAGCCATTCAAAAGGTCTGAATAATAGGCATAGGATATAAACAGAAAGCATGAGTTTGATGTTGAATGATCCTGTGGCTCTCAGCCCTTCACATGGCTCTGAACTAAGACTAGAGCTGGTTAGAGGGACAGGCATGTCTGAGTCTGCAAGAAGACAGTTTCTGGATTAGATGAAGGATAGGGCAGAGAATTAAGTATTTTGCGAGAGTATTAAAATACAGTGTTGGAAAGCCGTTGGAGAATCTGGACTTCTAAGTTTATATATTCCTATACTAAACTTTGCAAAGCCATGGTTTCTTTAAGTGTAAAATAAGAATGACACCTATTTCAGGGTGCAAAATATTCAACATTGAAAAATAATAGAGGCAAAGTTATTATTTGTTGACATTATTTTTATTATCACAATCGTCATTAATAGCGACCTGGATTTTTTATTCAGGAATTTTATCCTTTTCTCTTTCAGAATGCAATATTATATTCTACAAAGTTAATAGCTTGACTCTTCCCATTGATTTTTTTCTTCCCAGTGACTCAATCTTCTTTCAGGAAGTCTTTGCTTGTTTTGTTTATTAGGCCTGATAAGCAGCAATAATACTTATGAGGAAATATATTGAAATATCCTATATAAAATACATATTTATAATATATTTTAAAACCCTGTATAAAATCTTTCTAAGCTCACACTCAGAGGTGCCTGTTTAGTAACATTGATTGAAGGTCCAGGAGTTGGGCTGTAAGTCTAGGGAGAGCAAATCTAAATCCTTCTCTATCTTGTTCTAAGTGTGACTCATCATGGGACACACATTTTACATTGTCACCTACTCCAACACCACACAAAAATGAGTTCTTAAAGGATTCTGTGTATTTCCTATATGGAAATAAAGTTAATACGGTTTTCTTTTGTGTGTTTTCTTTTGTGGTTAGGACTTAAAATAATGGATTTTCAACTGTGGAATAGTTTAGAAAATATTTTAATTTAAATATTATTTTAACTACTCCCCATGAGTTGTTATGGAAAAAACAACCATATGTGGAAGACTCCTGAGGCAGAAACTGATGAATACCATTACAAAGGAAAAAAATCAATTTTCTTCCCTGTTCATACTGGGCTTCCATAACACTTTCTTTAAAATATTAAAATAACATCAAATAAAGGGCAAGAGCCTTGCTTTCTAGCCTAGATCTGAGCCTGCATTTTCATAGGCTCTTGAGAAATACTTTTGAATGTGACTTTCTCTTTTTCCACCATGTTTGCTTGCATTCTCATTCTTGCTGCTTATTCCTTCCCACTGCCAGATCTTCAATAGCATTACTCAAACCCAATTCTGAACCCTAACTTATTTATATTGTCTATATGTTAGTGTCACATGGAGTGTGAGATTAACTTGGATCCTGGTGACAAAAGGCCATTGTCCTAAAAGCTACCATTAGTCTGTGACTGGCTCCAAATTCAGACAGAATTACAAAATTCATTCATCTATCGATTAACCAATGTTATCTCAGAATTTTATGCTTTTACTTGGGGGACAATGGAGCTGTAGTAAACTGGTTCCATGGGCATTTTCTCAGTGCTTGATGTGGAGTTGGCAATATCTTTACAGTTGTAGATTTTCCCCACCCCACGGGCTTTGGGCTGAAGGGCAGAGTAGTGAGAAGTCTTATGTCTCCTTTCAGGATTGGTGCAGGCATTGCAAGGTCTAAGAGTGGATGGACACTCAGGAAGGAAGGAGCCAGTTGTACTATGCTCAAGACACACTCTACTGCACAGAGTTCCTTCCTCAACACATCTTACAGTATCTTAGCCGCATGCTGTCATCTCTGGAATGCCTACTTCTAACCCCTCATTTGTTTCCTTCAAGTTCAGATATTGTCTCCCTTGCAACACTTTCTCACGCACCCATTTGCTTCAGCTCTGAACAAATTTAATTGCACATTTCTCTGTACTTTCGTAGCAGTTATTTATGAATCTTTCTCCTCCACTCATCCGTGAGCCTCTTCACAAGAGGTTCTATCTAATCTCATTCATCTTTGGAAGGCAGAGTAAGTTGGTGGTTAAGAATATGGACTCTGGAGTTAGAAGCTTTGGGTGAAACTTCTGCTCCTCCACTTACCGTGTGACCTTGGAGAAGATGTTTAGCAACTCTGGGCCATAGTTTCGATATCTGTAAAATGGCTGTTTGCTACACTATGGAAGTTGCTTTCATAATTTAAAGAAATCCGCGTAAAGCACTTGGCACATAGTAAGCCCTCAACTACCATGACCCCTGATGGATTATATTATTTTATATACTTAGTGCTCTGCAGTGTCTGGCTCACAGCAGGCCTGCAGTACATGTTCTGTTTCCCTTAGCTCATGTCGTCCTTAGACCACATAGTAAAAAAATATGACTTCAAGAGGCAGCTTACATATTTCTTTCACTAAAGGATGGGAAGGACTGAGGATGGAAACTTTCTGTGGAAGACAGTGGAAAGGAAATGAAAACTGAAGCACTAAAACCTGAACTCATTTTTAACATTGCCAAGAGTATCACCAAGCTAGGAGATCGGGGAGTTACAGACCCTCAGGTCCAAATTCGGTTGGCTTCTCATTCACTATATGAATCTAGAATCATCTTTTGACTTTTTTTTTTTTTTGTAGCTCTGTTTTAATACACATAAAACAGATACTCAGTGCTAACTTGCCTTCTCTAGATGTAAAGCAAGCAGAACACAACACTCAGCCAACTTTATTATCAGTCCCCTCCTGCTCTTACAGCAGGGAAACTGAGATACAAGTCTGGGGACTTGATCAAGGTCACAGTCAGTGGCAGAACCAAATTAAAATTCATGTTCCCAGAGTCCTTTCCATGCCATTGCTTCACCTACTGACCCATGGTGCTCTACCAAGAAGTACTTCTGATTAAGTGAACTTTCAGGTTTCAATAACACAAAACCTTGGCAAGGACTTTAGGTAACAAGCTCATATCATATACTCCAGTTACTTTTTGGCAAGAACTGGTTGTCTCATATATACGTTGACTTAATTGACTCGTACAGGCCAACACAAGAAAATGGTGTGTTTTCAAAGTTGAAACAAGAGTACAAGAGCTTAATAAAGTCTTTATTTGAAAAATAAGGAGGGCAAATGAAAATGGGGGCAGACGCCTTCCTTATAGACTGTACAGTCCACTATCAGGAACCACAACCCTTTTTGGTCACTGCTGTGGTTTCAGAGCCTCGCACAGTGCCTGCATATGATATATGTTCAATTGATACGGAATAAATGAATGAACGAATACCTCAATGGAATTGAGGAAATTCCATTTCCTCAGTGGAAACCTCAGTACTTCAGGTGTAGTTGAATAGCCTCCCATACTTTGGTGCAATATTACCCTAATACTAATATGGTGGATTTTCCTATATCCAGTGTTTTTTAAAAAATTTGGTGTGCGTATATGTAATAGGATGTTAAAATTTTTGAGCAAGTTTTCACAAGACAATAGATGTGGCACAGGAAAGTGAGGTGCTGGATCAAAATGTGCGTGCTTTAAAGCAGGAGGTTAAGAGCTGGTTTCACAGATTTGGAGCTTGACACTAGGGGGACACTGACCCACATGGAGAATGTAACAGTGTTAAGAGAGAGGAAAGGAGAGAGCATTTTGAGGACTGTTTCTCAGGGAACACTGCATTGACAGCCTCCTCTTCCCCTAAGGGAAGGTGGCTAGAGACATACCTGCCCTCACACAGAGTAAGGAAGAATGTCAAGGATCACTTGGTGAGCTTGTTATCCTTCCTCTGATTTTGAGCCCAGAGTGGACAGAGTCTGATTTCAGCCCAGGAAATCAGGGAGTAGACAAGATGTGTTGGAAAGATGGTTGAGCAACTGAGCAGCGTTGTCTCTGCTGCATCCAGAAAGTAACTTCTCTCTCTTGCCAGAAGTTCAAAGAGGCAAACCCCAGGGACCAGAGAGAGATTTGATGTACGAATGACCTGAAGCCATTTTATGTCTTGGCAAAGAAACTGGCCTAGAAGAGGCAATGGGACTCCAGCAGAGAAAAATCTCTATAGAATGGACCATCTGAGAACTGGGGCCCAGGTAGGGCATTAGGGGAGGGGAGTTCAAGGTGAAGCAGAAACTAGAGATAGAGTTGGAGGAGACCAGTAGGGGACTTGCCAAATTTAGCTCCTATAACCTCCAGGAGAGAAGGAGTGAGCTTAGACATCTTCCAGACACAGGTAGCATAAAGTAGCATGAAGTCAGATTATAGCAATACCAATTCATGAAAGAAACTTCCCTGCCACCTTTCTGCTTTCTAACACCCTATGTGGCAACCCAGGAGGGGTTAGAAACCATAGTCAATGAGCAGGGAAGGAGGAGTGGAAGAGCTATTCTGGACAAAGAAGAAGAGTGTCCTGCCCTCTAGGTGGCAGGCAGATCTCCTGAAACTGGCCCAGCTGGTGGACGGGAGAGAATTTAACTCCAAATCAAGCTCAGAATTTTGCTAATTACCAGTGATGAGCATCTGACTATTGATTTGAGACTGTTTTGAACCTAAGGTGAATTTAAAAGCATCTATTTCTAAATAGTAAACACAAAAGTAAAGGGATGTTTTGAAGAGGGCATTTAATGGCGGGGGAAACTTTCCCCCATTACGTACATTTTAAAGAGGGAGGAGAGATCAAAATAAAATTACCTTTGGGTTATACCTCATAAGCTGAGCATGGTAAAAATAGCAGATAGAGTTCTCTTGATTTCATTTTGTATGTACTTTTGTAAGCTTGGACAGAACCTTCATATTAAAAATATACAATTTTGTTAGCACCCATGGGGGCGCTGCCTACATTTTAAGGGCACAGATCTGAGGAGGCTGCCATGGTTTAACAACCCTACTCCCTGGATGCCAGTTTAATAAGAACACGTCAGTCTGACTGGAATCAGAAGAAAGGGCTTGAAAGAGAATTAGAAATCATTTGGTCTTACCCATCTAAAATCTGCATTTTCTCCATTATACATTGGGGGGAAAAAAAAAAAAGCCAATCCACTGATGATCTTATTTTGTATTTTAGAGCTACCCTAAGCTGGATTAGTGTCTACCAGCTGGTGAAAAGCACTTCCTATAATGCAATTCGTGTATATGTTTTATTCTCTCAAGATTTCTCAAGTCCATTTCTACTCCTCCATCTTTCCCACTGGCCCATCAGACTTTAAGAGTTGACCTGGCAATGGAGATACTATTATCTTGGTAGAAGTAAGAAGAAAGCGAGAAGGGACAACTAATGTCTGATACACTGTTGGTCATGGAAACGAAGGGGGATCAAGGGAGTGGAGGTGATGTTTATTGAGCAGCTACCCAATGCCGTGTGCCATGCAAGTGCTTTCACACGATTGATCTGACTTTCTGTGAACAATAGTTCCATTAAAGTAGATATTCTTGTACATACTTTAGGTAGGAAATGAGAGAAGTGACTTGCTTACCATCGTGAATTCAGGACACTCATATTCAAAATCCCTCCTCTTTCTGCAATCCTATACAGCTTCCTTTGAAACTACATTTTAAAATACATTTTTGAATTTTGCTTGTGACTTCTCTCATTCTTTTTAATCTCCAGACTCTAATCCCATATCAAAGCTGATAGTATTTTTAAATAATGAAGTTGTTTTTGATTTCCATTACTACATTGTTATGAGACTACATTAACTTCTGTTGTTAGAATTGAATTTCAGGATAGCAAATGTCATATGTTCTTTCTCAGCACTGTATACCTTTCCATTATAGTACACAACCGTTGATTCCAATCAACTTTTTTTTTTTAACTCATTCCACATTTCCAATATTTTTATATTTCTATTACCATTCACAAATATTCTCAGAAGTATGTTCCAATCTGGTGATATTATGATAACTTTCCCCTAGGGGTTTATTAGCATCCATGTTGCAGTATTCATTTCACCTATTTTCATTTCCTTGGACTAAGTCCAGAATAGGCCCTGGTCCTGTTGATTGCTTCACAAGCTATGTGAGGGAACATTTTTGCAATGCATTCAGAGAAAAGCATCCATCCGATTCCATTCCTGTGATCTATCAGTCATTGTCAGGGGATTGAAATTACATCACATTGACTACTTTTATTTCTCTAAAGCCTCCCCATTTTTTTTCTGCTCATTTCCCATCTTTCTGTTATAGGAAAACATATCTCCTCACATTAATAACTGTTTTTATGAATTCGACTCTTTTTTAGAAAAGTGGCCTTTCTATGTGGCATGACTTTTTTTTTTAACCAACTGGACCAGGAATCCTAACTTGAGCCCATATAGCGTTTACCAAGATTTTGACATGCGTCTGAAGATAGAGCTGCCAAAAGCTGGGCTGTTGCCCTCTAGGATAAACTAACTCTTAGGAAAGAACTCCTCCTGAGGAGATTCAAGGGCAAAAGGTAAATTTCAAGTCAGAGGAGAAAATCCTAATATGGTAATTGTGCTTGTCATGTGAAGGGTCCAGTAGGCTGGCCACCAGGACATAAACCTGAGTCCTTAGGGTTGAGGGACATGGAAAAAGAAGACCAAGGGAAAATAAAATGTGCAATTTCTCCACTTCTAAGAGATGATAAAAACACAGGGTATAAGTAGCATTGACGTCAGTGGCCATGGTGTTGACTGCCATATGGTGAAGGAGAAGTTGTACTGTCCTAGAGGTGGCAGCGCTGGAGAGAGTAGCACAGTGGGGCTGACACTGGTGGCTGTGATAACAGCAGTGTCTCAGGGTCCCTTTAGAGCTCTCAGAATTGCCTCACAACAATACTATGAGGCGATACTAGAGGTGATACTATTATTGCCCCCATTTTAGAGGTGACACATTTGAGATACTGAGAAATCAAGTAACTTTTCCAGGTTCATGTAAGGAGTAAGTGCTGATCTTCAATACAACTTAGGAAGTCTAGCTCCAAAGCTATGCTTTTAGCCATCTTAAGACACTGTGATACCTCATTACCTTAGTCTCAAGGTGTAAATACAATTTTAATATGATTTTTGAAGATTTTTTTGAGGGCTAGTGAAATTCCTTTAAGAAAAACAATCAAGAATCAAGATCGGAAAAGGAATATTAAACTTAAAGAAGAAATATTGCATTTAATAACGAATATACCTTTATTATAAAATAAGATTCTTTCTCCTCCTATTTATCTTAGCCTCCCAATTATCTTGCATTTTTTTCTTGCATTTCTTTTAGATGTTTCTTTCTCTTACTGTTGCCACTGCCCTAGACCAGACCCTCATCACATCATGCCTGGACAATTACAATGATGCCCCGAAAAGATGCCCTGACTCTTCTCTCACTTCTCCAGTTTACTTAATACTGCATTAGATAAATGTTACTAAAATAGCAACCACTTGTAACCTGTTCAGAAATATTTGTTGGCTCTGAGTAGCTAGAAAATAAATCCTATACTTTTTAGCCTGGAGTACATACATCTTCCCCATATGTTTCCTTATCTCAAAATACTCCCCCGCTACACAAGTGGTTCCCAAACATATCCTTGGTACTTTTCATCTGCTGGAATTACAGCAAAGTACACTCATACTGCAAGACGTGTTCAAAGCTTACACCTTTTGTAAAATTCCACTCAATTAGAGCCTCCTGGCACTTACTATATCTCTGTGTGAATTGCTATAAAAAGGCCTCTCCTCTCTGCTCCGAAGCAGGCTGCAGGAGGGCAGAGGGCTTGGTGAGCAGAGCTGGGTTGGATTTCAGCTGCCCCGCCCCCAATCCACCTGGGCTTTTCATGCAGAACACAAATGTTCTTCCACAAATGGTGGCCCTGTCTACCTCCTCCCCCCCACCCCCCAGAAAGTGCTCACCCTGCCCCCAATTCCTAAAGCAGTGATTGCGTCTACAATTCATTAGGCAATTAATCATGTATTATTTGGTGACATCTCTTCAACTGTGGTTTTAAAAATTCTTTTATCAATATTTTAATGTTTAATGTGTTACTGTCTTAACTCCTCAGAATATTCCGTCTTGAGGGCAGGATTAATATAGTATATTTCTTTGTGGTTCTCAGAATATACAACACAGTGTCTTATATTGTAGGAACTCAAACATGATGTTTGTTGATTTTACTTGAATTGTTTTTATGCAAATACACATAGCTAAATACAAATGAAGCATGAATTTGTTGGGATTAATGATCAACAATTGGCTGTCCATTCTTAGCTGAAAAAGATAATGTTGCCACCAACACACATACACACACACACACACACACACACAAACGCACACACCCCACAGTTGTACTGTGATTATAATTCACCTTTATTTTTATTATTTATCTTTTACATTTTGGTATATTGAATTATCCACAACTTCAAGTAGAGAGAATTATTCTTGTTCTTTGGTTTACATTGAATGCCATATGGCCGTTCATTATAGTTAGGCTTTTCAACATAATTATTTTGCCAACAACTATTTATAAACTCAAAGTACTTCAGGGGAAACAAAGATGAAAACATTTCATTCTCTGCCGTCAATGAGATTTAACTCTGAGTGGAAGAAAACATTCATTAACAAATACAATGTTAGTAAAACAGATGCAAGTTCCATAAAAGCAGTACAGGAAATGTGAATTAGGTGTTTGGAGAAGCCAAGAAGCTCTAGCATTTGCCTTTGGACTGGAGCTTGCAGTAGGGCAAACAGGTTAATGCAGTCCTGTTGGTTTGAAAAGAGCACTCCAGGCAGAGGCAAGGTGTGGAAAAAGGAAAGTTGAAGAAGTGTCCTCGGAATCACAAAATTTTTTGTTTGGTGTAAAGTATCCTTGTGTACCACCTTCACAATGCCACATCTAAAGCTCCCAATCCCTACATATCTAATTTATGAGGTCTGCCTGAAGTGGATTATCACAGAATTACCAATTTCAATCCTCAACAAGGATACCTGTAAAATCAGAGGCATTATGTGCTAGTTATATATTTTCTAATACTCATTATGCTCTAGAAGGAAAATCTCCAGATGGAAAGAGATGGCTATAACATTGACGCTTAAGTTTCCCTTAAGAAATTCCCTTTCAATTTTTCTCACTTGAAACAAGTTTTTCATCACCTAAGCCAGACTTGGGAGTATTCTGCAATACTATTGAAGAAAACAAAACAATCTTGTATTTTTCACTCACCTTAGCACAGCTAAAGGGGACTGGAATTTTTCTAAAGGAATGTTATTTCAAAAGGGTGTGAGTGGCATTTCTGCCCCTGGTTATAACAGACTACCTTGTAATAAAATAACCCTCCTCTAGGTACAAGTAGAAAGGTTGGAACGAGCTTTAAAAATCTCTGATTGGAGGGAGTAATCCCCGATTGGAGGGTTAGAGTTATTGTTAGGGCTAGGGCTAGCTACCAAGGCTGTCATTACTTGAGGGACCACTAACTCAGGGAGAAGGAAGTGCATCAAGGTTATCCCAATATTTTGTGCTAATACATTTCCTCTCAATGCATATGCCAATCCATAGGTGGGGTGGGCTTGAGAGCTGAGAAACCGAGCAGAGTTTCTGGCAGTTTTACAACGCTGAGGAGATGAAAATTAGAGTTCAGGGCTATGAGGGCAGCCAGAACTTGAGCAAAGTCCTGAAGAGAAGTGACATTTCCTAATTTATGAGCATTAACTAAGAAGTTGAAAAGCCAAGAAGAAACCTTCAGCTAAGAGGATGGGAAGCCAAGTAGACTTTCAGCAGTCTTGTGGCCCTGGGGAAACAAAATTAAAATTCAGGGCCCACCAAGAAAGCAGGACCTAGGAAACATGCTAGTTTTTCAGTTGAGACCCTTAAGTCTACACTCTGTCAGTAGAGGTAAAAAAATTTAGCTTTCACAAAAATAGAAATTCAGCTTCAGTTCAGCTCCATCTGAAATTGGATTAGTGTAAACCACCCCTAGCCTCACTGCTTACCAGAAGCAAATGTAAATCATTTGTTCAGGAGATGACATCATTCAGAGTTTCAAACTATCATGCACAACGTCTGGTATTCCACAACAAGAACGACAAATTGCCAAGAAGGAAAATACCAAGAGAAAACACCAAGTTGCAGAAAACCAAGAGAAAACAATAAGCAAAATAGAAAGACTGACAGGTGATTCAGATAATGAGAATTCAGGACATGGACTTTAAAATAACTGTGATTATAATACTGTGCCAATTAACCAAAAAGAAAAAAGAAGGTAGAGTGGCTATATTAATATCAGACAAAGTGGACTTTAGGATAAATGTACTAGGGAGACTTCACGATGAGAGGATCAATTCACCAGGAAGAAATAAGAGTTCCAATTTGTATGTGTCAGATAGCAAAGCCTCAAACTAGGTAAAGCCAATTTAACAAAATTAAAAGGAGAAATTGACACTTCTATAATCATAGTGATAGATTCAAACACATTTCTTTTAATAACTGAGAGAGCAAGTATGAAGAAAACTTAGTGAAGATATAGAAAGTTTGACTAACACAATTAACACTCTTAACCTAGTTGACTTAAATAGAACACAGCTCAAAGCAACTGTAGAATATACTTTTTTTTAAGTTCATGTAGAACATTTACCAAAATGAAACATATGTTGAGCCATAAAGAAAAACTCAATTAAGTTGAAAAGTCTGAAAATATATAGAATATATTCTATAGTTAACACTTAAGTATCATACTCATAAAATTTGTTAAGAGTATAGATCTAATGTTAAATGTTCTTACCACAAAAACAAAAAAGCAAAGGACAGCAGGAAACTTTTGGAGGTAGTAGATTATATTTATAACCTTGATTGTGATGATGATTTCATGGGTGTGTACATAGATCCAAACTCACTAAATTATTTACATTAAATATGCCCGTTTTTTGTATATCAAGTATACCTCAATAAAGTTGTTTTAAAATAAGAAAATCTCCAATTGTTTAGAAATTTTAAAATTCCCTTTGATAATTCACAAGGAAATACTTAAAGTGGAAATTAGAAAACATTTTTAACTTGATAATACAAATATGATATATTAAAACTTGTGGATTGCAGCTAAAGCTGTGATGAGAGGGAAATTTTAGTCTTAAATTCATACTATAGAAAAGAGGAAAGGTTACAAAGCAATGATCTGAGCACCTATTTCAAGAAGTTATGAAAAGATTGGCAAATAAAACGTAAATAACACAGAGAAGATAAAGATGACAGACAGGAAACAAATGTACAAATCGAGAAATCAAAGAAGCAAAAGGTCGGGTATTTGAAAGACTAATAAAATTGATAAAATCCTAACAAGATTGATCAAAAGAAAAAAATGGAGAATAAACTCAAACTATCAAAATAGCATTGCAGATATTACCCCATTGCCTTCAGACATTAAAACTATAATAAGATATGTTAAGAAAAATTTAAAGTAATGAATTTGAATATTCAGACAGAATGGGCAAATCCTTTGAGAAACACAATTTAATAAACCTGATGTAAGAAGAAATAGAAAAGCTAAACAGTCCTATATTTACTAAAGCTGTTAAATCTAAAAAAAAAAAAAATCTTTTCACAAAGAAATGTCAGAACAAGAAGACTTTGTCAGTAAATTCTTTCTTACATTTGCAGAAGAAATAAGATCACTTTTACACAAAAATAGGAGAAAAACCCTCTCAATTACTTTTTACTACAACAGCAATAATTCCAGCAGATGTTTAAGACAGCTGTATGACTTTGTGAGACAGGAATTTCTCAAAAGTCTCTTCAAGAACAAAGGATCCTCCTGGGTTTTCCTTTATATTTTTCTCTCTATAAACTTTTTTTTTTTTTTTTTTTTTTTTTTAAACTGCAGTCTTTACCTGCCAGAAGCAGGAGTAAATCTTCTCTGGAAAAAGATAACACCCAGAACTTCAAAGTATCTCTATCATAAGCCAGAGTAACCTTGATACCAAAACTTGATAAAATCTTTACAAGACAGGAAAATTGCAGACCCATCTTTTTCATCATCAGAGGTGCAAAGATCCTAAAGAAATGATTGACGATTTAAATTCTATGACACTTAAAACAGTAATACATCAGTACAAATTAGTATATTCCTGGCATACAAGATTGGCTTAATGTTTTAAAATCAATTTTAGCAAGAACAAAATAAAATTATATTATCATTGCTATGGATGTATAAAAAGATCTGATAAAATTCAACATCATTTATGACAAAAACTCATATCAAACCAAAAGTAAAATGAAATTTCCTTATTTTGATAAAATCTACATTAAATATCATAATTAAAAGTGAAATGCTTTTCCTGCTGAGATCAGAATAAGACAACACTGCATATTATTATCATATCTATTCAACTTTCTACTAAAAGTTTTAGCCAACGTGAATGGGAAAAAAATAGTATAAATATTAAAGAAAAGAAATAAAATGTCATTTTTTACAGGACAGTGTAAGCATTCAGAAAATATAAAATACTTTAAAAATAAAGTATTAGAATAAATAAATGAATTTAGCTAGGTAATTAGTATAAGCTCAATATAAAAAAATCAGCTGTATTCCTATATACTAGAAACTACTGTTAAAAAAAGTTTTAAAGAAAAGATATTATTTACAATAGCATTGAGTCAAATGCCTTTACCTAAGTCTAAGGAAAGATGTAAGAAATCTACACTGAAAATCATAAAACATGGAGAGAAATTAAAGATTTAACCATGTGAATAGAGATATTATAGTTAAGAATTGCAAGAGTCAATATCACTAAATTGTCAGTTTTCTCCAAATTGGCTTATAAATTTAAAGTAATCCAGTCAAAATTCCAGTAGGTTTTTTTAGGGGATGGAAATCAACAAGCTGATTCTAAAATGTATATGAAAGTGCAAAGATGTAGGAATAGTAAGAGAAAATAAATCATAAATAACAAAATTGGAATACATATGGTGCTACATATCAAGACCTAATTATGGTAGCTTCATAATGAGACAGTGTGAAATTGACATAAAGGTTGACCCTTAAACCAAGAGCACAGAATAGAATCCAGAAAAAACTCTGCATTCTCTTGACAACATGTGGTCTCTTGATTTGCAACATTTGGTGACCCTGAGACTGTGAAAAAAGAATGTTATTCCTATAATAGTGCTAAGCTGACTGGGTATCATCTTGATCCCCATTTAATACCATAAATCAGTGATTCTCAGTGGGAGTGATTTTGGCCCCCCTACCCCCAAGGACATCCAGAAATGTCTGGAGACATTATTGTCACGAGTAAGTGGGTGAGTGTTACTGGAATCTAGTGGGTACAGATCAGGGATGTTGCTAAACATCCTATGATGCATAGTATAGTCTGGAACAGCAAAGAATCATCTTCTTCAAAATGTCAGTAGTGCCAAGACTGAGAAAATCTGTCTTAAACAAAAATCAATCTCAGGAGGATTATAAGCTTAAATATGAAAACATATTAAAGTTTCTTGAGGGTAACAAGTAAGAAGATATTTATGACCTTGGGGTTAGTAAAGATTTCTTAAACATGACACAAAAAACCAGTAAGCAAAAAGGAAAATATTGATAAATGAGATTACAATTTATCAAAACATACCACCAACATAGTAAAATGTTAAGCCAAAGAGGAGAAGGTATTTGCAATATGTATAACCAGCAAAGTACTTCCGTCGAGAATATATAAGCATTGTTCATGAATCAAGAAGAAAAAAAGAGACAACCCAGTGGAAAAAATGGGCAAATCCGTACTTCATAGTAGACAGTACCCATCTGATAATACATGTATGAGAAAGTGTCCAACATCATTAGTCATTAAGGAAATTAAAATGAAAACTACTGTGAAATAACGATGCACACTCACCAGAAAGGCAAAAATTAAAAAGAGTGAGAAATGAAATGTTGATTAAACTGTGGAGCTACTGGAATTTTCGTACACTGTTGATGGGAAGGTAAATTGGGACAACCTCTCTGGAAAGCCATTGTGAGTATCTACTAAAACTGAATATGTTCATACCCATGTGACTTAATTCCATTCCAACAGAAATGCATACATATATTCACTAAAAGATGTGTGTATACACACATACACTTATATATACACATACAGGTATAGTATATATGTATCTATATATGTATGAATGCTTATAGCAGCATTATTAATACTGATTCATAGCAGTTCAAAATTAGTAACAACCCACTAGTCTAGCAAAAACAAAATAAATAAATAAACTCTTGTATATTCACACAATAGAATTCCTCACGGCAATGAAGATAAACCATTGTTATATGCAATTACATGAATAAAGCTTATAAACAATGCTGAATGAAAGAAATCAGACACAGAGGGTACATGTATCATATATCACTTCACGTACATAAAGTTGCAAATCAGGCAAAACTAATATATGTCTTCTAGGTCAGGATGGAGGTACCTTTGGAGGGGAAGGTAGGGACAGGTACCAAGAAAAGGTCCATGGAGGGCTTCTGGAGTGTGGTGATATTTATTTCTCTATCTGGATGGCGTGTTCCCTGTACATAAATTCACTGAGCTACACAATTATGATTTGTACACTCTTCTTATATCTGTACTGATAAAAATGTGTTTTTGAAAAAATGTATAAGAGTGGGTGGGGTGAGGGAAAATTGATGTAGAAATAAAATATACATTTAAAAATGCATATTAACATATGAGCTTTCAAGATAAAGATCTTGGCTCCTAAGTTTCCAGTACAAAACACTAGAGAATTATAGTGGTTTCCTCAAATTTTCTTATTATAAAATAAGTTGGCCCCAACTACTAGGTGTTCCTTTCTTACCAAGTTTCCCTAGTTATTTTTTTTTTTTAGTGTGTATTTGTTTTTTTAAACATTTTTATTGGAGTATAATTGCTTTACAATGGTGTATTAGTTTCTGCTTTATAACAAAGTGAATCAGCTATACATATACATATATCCCCATATCTCTTCCCTCTTGCGTCTCCCTCCCACCTTCCCTATCCCACCCCTCTAGGTGGTCACAAAGCACGGAGATGATTTCCCTGTGCTATGCGGCTGCTTCCCACTAGCTATCTATTTTACATTTGGTAGTGTATATATGTCCATGCCACTCTCTCACTTCGTCCCAGCTTACCCTTCTCCCTCCCTGTGTCCTCAAGTCCATTCTCTATGTCTGTGTCTTTACTCCTGTCTGCCCCTAGGTTCTTCAGAAATTTTTTTTTTTTTTTTTAGATTCCATATATATGTATTAGTGTACAGTATTTGTTTTTCTCTTTCTGACTTACTTCACTCTGTATGACAGACTCTAGGTCCAGCCACGTTTTTAAAATATTAGTATGGGTCTGAATTAGACAACGTTTCTTTCTCTTTTCCCTCCCTCAAATTATTCTACCCTGCCCTCAGGGCTGAGTCAGAGCTGTTGAACCAGAGTGTTGAGAGATCTGTCTTGTCTCGCCCAGTATTTTCCTCCTGAGAGGGCCATTGGCAGAGCGGGGGACTCTGCCCTCGGAGATGACACACCTGAGTGGCAGGGGAACGTCACATTCCCTTTTTTCAGGATACAACTTGGCATTTATTAGTTATTTCAGGGTGCCTAACAACAGATGATTTCCAGTATATACTGTTTCTGCTGAACAGTTCTATTAATTTTTTTCATCAGCGCCCATCTATGTGACCTCCACAAAGTAAATTTGCTGTTAAATCTGTAACCTTTTCATTGAGAATCGTTATTGTATTTGGTTCTTTTCTTTTATGCAATAGTCACATTATTTCAAGATATGTTAAACACAGTGCTTCTAATTCACTAAAGAAACTCATTATTTAAGAGAATATAATCTTTTGAAATTAACAAGGCTACTAATAATACAGTCAAGTTAAATCCTATGTGTTTTCCTAAACTGGTGGATGGCAAAATTTAGGGTCATTAGGGTCTGTTTTAGTTATCTATAGGTTCAAATTGAGTTTTCAAAACTATACTACGGATTTTAAAATTATATAATATATAACTATATATAATATATAACATATATATATATATATATATGTACATATATATATATAACTTTATAATTCTGCTTCTAAATGGGACCTTTTTGAGACACTACAGTTTAAAAAAAGGGTTCTTTTTTTTTTTAAAAAGGAGAAAAATGGAAAAGAGATAATGGGAGGAGCCTTTGTACCTTAAAATTGCCTTTTGAGGACCTCCTGTCTCGAAATGACATACTGTTGTTTTAAACAAGTCCTGCTGGAATTATTGCTGCTGGTGCAGATGGCAGAGAAGGACTGTCCCTGAGGATGAAATAGTGCTCACGTTCTGCGCTGCAGATGGAGTTGTGAACGCTGTAGGGAAACAGGACAGAGTGAGGGACAGAGGTATAGCAGAAATGAATACTCAACTTTTTTATAAGGTTGCACATTGTATTTGCACTATATTTCTTGCACGTTGTAATTCAATTGCAGAAGGACTCCAGAAAGATAGTATTTCATTGTATGGACTTATTACTCTTCATACACAGAAGAACTTGGAAATAAGGGAAACCAGATCACGCTCCGAGAATCAAGTTACAAAATCGGTGCACGTGGAATGAAGCGCAGGCGGTCACCTGAAAGAGACTCATTCTCATATCCGAGGGAGCTTCCCAAGATGCTGCTTTACCTGTTCTCTGAGTGCATATCCCAGATTCCTCTACCCTGGCCTCCTCATTGGCTACCATGCACTTACCTCTTCCATGACTGTCTCTCATCGGACAGTGCATCTGCTAATGACTGATAACTTCATTGGAGGTTACACCTGCCATCCTCAGCCCATCCTTAGGGAAGGATCATGGTTTTATTCTGTACCATATCGGGCACAGGTCCTGCCCCAATTTCCTATAGTATAACATTTACAAATACCGTGTCGTAAATTGAATGAGGTGTTGCTTAACTTTTAGGAATAAAGGAATGGTGGTAAAATATGGGGGAAGAATTCACAACTTGATCCTAAGCCCAGACTCACTCCAGATGAAGTTTAGGTGTGGTCCCCCTTTCTCTCCCAGGCTACTGTCGGGGGGGTCAGGGGTCACTCATGTCCATCCACACCCTGACTGGCCCAGTAACTGGACAGTCTAGGCTCTAACCTACCCTGACTCCACCCCCTGACACATCTAATACAGTCATTTCCTCTGTATTTTTTTCTCTGCATTTTTAAGAAACTCTGGTTGTGAAAGACTGGGCTTAAACAGCCCCCTTCCACACACCTCTCTTTCTAGATCCTTCCTTGAAGATTGCAGTATAGCATTTTCAGTACATTTCACTGTTCTTTTCTCAAACCCGTCCATACTGCTCATGACAGTTTCCAGTCATGATTATTTTATGTTTGTTGCTTTTAATGGGCTTTCATCACTGTAATATTTTAAAATTTTTCTTCAATTTCTTTCTTATTTTTCTTCCAGCTCAGTATTAGTTGATCTTTGTTTTAGTTTATAATCTCTTATTTGAACATTTGTAGCTTTTTTTTTTTTGACTCCTCTTTTGTTTTTTAAAAGACATGATGCTATCTCTAATTTTATTTAGATTGTGGTATTTTAGCTCTTCCATTTCCTTGATTGATTTGTTTTTTGAGGTTATTCTTTGTGTGCCCTTTGCTTATATTCATTTCTTCTTTTTTGTAGTTTCTGTGCCTATGTTCCATACTGTCTCCTGTCTGACTCTTAGCTCATACTTGAATGGATTCTAATATTTGCTATAAAATATTCTAAGCAGGGCAGAGATTGAGGATGGAATAAAGGCAGGGGGACAGGGGAGCATGAGGTAGGATAACTCACAACTTCTGTCCAGATTTTCTTCTACAAATAACCGTTCGTCAAATAAGTTATATCCTTTTCCTGATGGCTTGTCTCTCACGTGATTTTTTTACCTTTCATGACATTGCTTCCTCACATTTCACCTCACACTGTCCCCTGGATAGTTGTCCAGGATGTTGACAATCAAAACAACATGGGTTTTGATGGGTAGGATAATTCCGCCTTCATTACAGCCTTCCTAGGGCTCCCTGACACATCTATGGGATGTGCCCTGGTTCTCCTAGATCATATCTCCTTACTCAAACACCCACTTGATTAGTACTTGGGGATGTGATTATTCTTGATCAATTGATTAATTTAATAAAACTCAATTGACACAGTATTTGGCAGGGACATTTCGTATTTTGGGCTTTGGCACTGGGACTATTTCCTTGTTTCAATGAAGATTAATTTCTTCCTTTTTATTACTTAGTAATAAATAGGTGCTTTTGATAAGCGCCTTTACTCTGGCATCTTGTCCCAGATTATACATTTTAAAATGAGGCTTCATTGATGTTTTAGAGGAAAAACAAACAGAAGATCAACATGGAGAATAAGATACATCTCCTCAACCTGGATTATCCTGGTGTCCTGTAGCCGGCTGCCCTGTGCCTTGCTCCCAGACCATCTTCCAGACAGCACGTGCCATCCACTGAAAGAATTCACTCTGTCCTTCCACATCATCGCCGGTCCCCACCCCCAAGCACTGCCCCAAACCTCTCCAGGTTCATATTTAGGATGAACAGCAAAAGAAGGCATCCATTCCTTTCAGCCTTGTCTAGACATGTAGGTTTGTGGGTTAGCCTGAAAGTTCAACAAGGCAAACATAAAATAATGTAATGTTGAGTCATCTCCAAATTTCTTGGTTATTCATTTGCTTCCAAATTTCCATATTGCATAAAGAAAAAAGGAAGAAGGAATGACTTTCCAGGAATGGAAGGACAAAGAAAGGACAATCAGAAGGGCAGGTTTTATTAGGGCTCTCCAGGCCCTGCCCATGGGAGGTGCCCTCTTCAATGAAGTAGCTACTTTGTCTCTCCCTTGAATAGCCATCTGCAACCCCTATCAGAACTAATGCTATTAAACTTCAGAATCATATACCCACTTTTTCTGATTCCATGCCAATCTTTTCATCATTTGATTTCCTATGTGCTTTGTCTATAGGGAAGATATGTGCTTGTTTAGCACTATCGATATTAAAGTTTTCTTTGGCAGTTAACCTTCTCCTTATAAATTAAAAATAAAAATTCAGATTTTACAAGTAAGTCTGTTAGTAGCTTTGATGCATGCTTTAGCATCCGGAAGTTAGGTGGTCTCTAGAATAAAGATAAGGTGAAATTTCGGAGGATGCAAGGCTGATGACAGCCCCTGGACTGTAGTCAACGCACCAAGGACATGCACCTGAAGGGGGGGTCAGTCCTGGAGGCGAGACACGCTTCCCTGGAGAGGCTGCTTCTGCACGACAGGGGATTTGCATTTGAACACCCAAAGTGTACACATTGCCTACCTAGAGGAAACACCGATCTGACACATCCAAACACTGGTAAAATTAGAGCCATTTAATGAATCTATTGTTACAACTCAGCCTTACAAACAACTCCAAGAAGCTTCCAAGTCCAAAATAATTTTAACCAATATACCATTTCTAAGAGTTCAAAGCTTTGAAAAATTACAACACAGTTCACCAAGTAGAAATAAGTTCTCATCCTGGGAAGGTTAAGTAAGTGTTTATGTATAAGATTAGTTTCACTTATTTAGATGAGTGTCAAATATAAGATAGCCTAGGATATTTTAAATTTTGGCAAAACTTGAAGTAATTTCCTAGCTTTTATAAAAATAATTTTTTTACCCTTACTGAACTAAGAAGGAAACCCATTTTCTATGTGCAAGTGAGTATGATCAGTGATTAATATACCTTACCTCATTTAATTCATACAACTGCCTAATTAGTTAAGCTATTGTACCATTTTACAGATGAGGAGATTGAGGCATTAAAAATTTGTGGCTTAGCGAAAGTCATACAAGTAATATGTTATAGAGTCAGAATTATAATAACCTAGGTCTGTGCCCCCATTGGAGAAGAAATAAATGATAATTATTACTATGCTAATGTTTTCTAGCCAGAGACCACCAGGAACACACCTGTAGTTGAAGTTTGGGTTTATTACCCCTTGCATGAAGGGAGAACACATGCCATGGGGGACCGTAGGGGGTCTTAGTAAGGGGATTAGAAAGAGCCTATTAGAGGACTTGGGCTTTGGTTGGGTGATTTAGGAAGGGGTCCAAGGAGGCTGGAGTTCACTCTGGACAGGATAGAAAGCAGGAGTCATTCTATAATTGAGTATCTCAATTAATCTTATCTACAGGAAGGGCACCCTGAGTCAGGATAAAGCCGTAATGGTTGGTAAAGAAGGAACAGTCATTCACATTAGCCTATACAGGGGGATGTTTGGTATTTCGTGGGTGGCACGATGACCTTGCTTTCATCTGTATTCAGCCAAAATTAGGAAGTGGCCTTGTTTTATCTAAGTGACCTTGTCTGATTATGGTTCTGTGAGATGATCTATGTTTAACAGAAGAATATATAAACACATGGCCTGGCTGTGAGCACCTAGCCAGCTTCAAACAATGCTGAGTCCTCGCTGTAAGTGTCAGACCAGTTCCTAGATGTCAGGGCTGCTTCTTGATTTCTCTTCTAAGACCATGATATGATAGCAGAGTGGTAACTGTAGCTGAGCTGTGAAATTATGAAACCAAGGATTCTCTGACTGTTGGCTAAAAGTGTCTTGAGGCTTTGGGTGCTTCTAAATGGGAAGTTGAGGCACAGGCAATGCAGTTGTGATAGGGCTCACAGGACGTGGTTTCTGAGAAAGACATGAGGAGAGAGAGAAGAGAAGGAGAAAGACAGACAGAGAGGAGAGAGATCACATTCAAGACGGAAGTTGCAATCTGTCAAAAGCCCATCTCATCCCATTTGCCATATTCTATTCATTAGAAATGTGTCACTAAGTTCAGCCCACACATCGAAGGGAAGGGAATTAACCTTCAACTCCTGAAAGGAGGAGTATCAAAGAACTTGTGAACATATTTTTTTTAAATCCCCCAAAGTACATTTATTGTTTTAGTCATTATTATCCCATGAAATTTTCTACTATGTTCTATTAAGACATATATCACGTTCTTTATATTATCATTAAGACAAATTGCATATTACACATTTTAACTTAATGAAGTTTACTTAAGTGCACTTAATGAGAGAGACAGAGAGAGAGAGAAATAATACCTATTTAAATAGTGCAGGGGAAAGAAAATACAATGCATGTTGCTTAATTGGATTCAAGCTCAAATTAACTAACTATAGAAGGTATTTTGAGTATGCTAAAGGAAATTTGAATATGGACTGGATGTTAGATGATATTAAGAAGTTATAAATTCTGCTGGTGTGATAATAAAATTGGGCCATTAAAGAAAATTCCCTCTTTTGAAAGAGATACTGAAGTTTTTTGGGTAAAATGACAGTATCTATAATTTATTTTGCATTTTCAATCCCCCTCTCAAAAAAGGTAAAGCAAATATGCCAAGATTAATGTCTTTCACAGCTTAGTAAATGTTGCATTGATGTTCAGAATACTATTCTTTCTACTCTTCTGTGTTTCAATTTTTAAAAATAATAACAAGTAAAAATAAAACCAAAACCCCCCCCAAAACTCCAGTGCAAATGAGCCTGTCTCCACTCAGACCACAGGCAGGGAGTGAGGAAAAGGAGAGTATGGGCTTTGCTTTCGGTTGTCTTCTTGCCTTGTTGAGAGAAACTCTATTACAAAAGGATATTTTACATGGAAATGCTATTATAATATCCTACTATATGTTTGCATATACAAAATTATTTGTATTATACTTTATGGGCTACTTTAGGGATTTTGGAAAACTACTTTGACCTCATCTGACTTTCGCCTGTTATGATGCTATTAGAACCAAGCCTGAAGTGACCGACCTCATAGGGGTGTGGCCACCCAAAGCTCGTGTGGTTTTTGCCTGTACATTCCAGGCAATGGCCACCCAGGATGCCCTCTGGTTCTCGGCTCATGTGATCCAGTCTGGTGCAGTGGGTTAGAATGTATGGAAAAGGACAACAGCCAAGTTGGGACAGTGTCAAAGTAATAGCTTGAGCGTCACAATGTTTGTAGCTTAAATCTCCCACGTTGGAGATTTATCATTGAGTCCTTCCAGCTATGGGAGTAGATTTGCCAGGTATCAGCGTTTGACACTGACAGTGTGGGTTGCGGAGGCTGAGTATATTGGAAGAGTCGAGGCTGCTGGACAAAAGTGTGACGGGGTTGGGGGGAGCCGCAGGGAGGAGACGGCCTGGAAAGGAGTGGAGAAGGAAAGGCGATTGCAATTGAGGATGGAGCCAGAGACCATTGGGAATCTAGGGTCAGAAAAATCTGTTGTCTAGATGAAGAATTAAATAGAGCAAAGACAATGGTTGCCCCAACTTCAGGTTTCACTCATAAAACGACCTGAGGTAGGTCTGCAGTTACTGAGTGAAGGAAACCTTGTGTCTAATTGATCCTTTTGAACATTTACCTGTAATGATGGAATTAAAACATGATCTGTGCAGCACTCCTGCTGAAATGCTTCGAGGGTGCAGTGAACGGGGGGGGGGGGGGAGAGGGGCATCGGATCCCACGCCCCCTCCCGCCAAGGCAACATTCAAATCTGTCAGAACCACCATCTGAATTCCATCGTGGAGGGAACCCGTTCCATCTGTTTGTCACGATGGCCCATTTGCAGCCAAGTGGATGTAAGCCCTTTAAAAATGATTTCCTCTCAAAAGCCCTTTCTTTGTGTGTGTTAGTGTGCAATTTCCCAATAAGTCTCAGATGGAAGTTCACCTCACCGGCGTTGCCACTTAGCAACTAACCCTCTGTTTAGATTATGCTTCAAAATGCTGCACATGACAAAGCTGATTCTCATTCATTTTCCAAGCGCCGTAATATTCACCAGAATCTTGCAGTGGCCTTGCCCCCTCTGCAGTGCTCGCCTTGGATTTTTATCAGTGTCTGTCGGAGACCCAGGGTTCAAACTACTGGAGGTCCAGATGACATCTGGCTACCCAGCTCCCCGGAATACTGGCTGCAGTGCTTATCAGTGCATTATTCATCAAAACTGATGATGCAAGGTACAGCATGCTGTCTGCAGTTCAGTGTATGAGTAGAAAGGAGTTGGCAGAAACGCCTGGTGTTCTGTGAGCAGCATGTAATCGATAGTCTGGGTGCTTATTCATTTCGTGTTGATGACTATTCCCTCTGGTACATTGCTGTATATTTTTGGGTTCACTGTATTACCAGCTGTGCAATTTTTCTTCCTCCTCTGTTCCTCCTATCAGCCCTGATACAGCACAACCTATTTGTATGGTAGGTGTCAAATCAAATAATCTAATGACCAAAAACAGGGCAGCAGGCATGGGCAAAAAAGAGGCCAATCTGCTAATATCCACGTGTACTCGGTAATAAAATCAAATGAGCAGCACTTAAATTCAGACTTTCTGCTACTTGACTCAGATGAAACTATACCAGTCCTCCCCCGTGCTCCATCTCAAATGACAAACAAATCATTGGCATCCCCCTCCCATTTCATCCTCTAAGTGTGTGTATGTGTGTGCTACAGTTTGTAAATCCTATTCCCTCTGAGTAGAGGAACTTAGTTCCCTCTGTTAATGACAAATGCTCAACACTGTCAAGGGACCGCAGAATCTGACAGGTAACACCTCAGCCCCCTCCTTCTCTGATGATGTTATTAGAATTGTACAGAATGTGCTCTGATCAATACTGAAATCCATCCACTTACATCTGAGATGAAGAAATTAATTTTCACTTGCAAGTTAAGGAGCAGTTATCCATCTTGTACCGTTTTAAAAATGTGATTATTTATTATTATTAAGAGAAAAGGTATCTGTCTTTTTTAAGATGTAGAAAACAATAGATATCCAAATGGAAAAAGCTAGTTTTAAATCAGTCCCAAATTTTAGTCAACTTCTCAGCAATCACCACAGAAGGTCTTTAACATTTAATATTCTCTGTGAGTTCGTGTTCTTAAGAGCTCCCGTCTCAGGCAGCAGTGAAGCCTGTGGTCTGGTAGGTGATTTGAAGACTGAACGGCTGTGGCCAGCATGCACCATGGTGTTGGGCCATGTCTGAGGTTTGCTAGCTGTGTCCATCATTTTTGTCAGGACGGGTGATCACTGTGGGCCAAAACCATGGTCACTAAGACGTTAACTGGTCTCCTGAATCTTCACACATTTTCATCATTAAAAATAAAAAAAAAGAATTCTTTATTTTTAGGATGAGTGAGTCTGGTTAGACCGATTCATAGTCGTCAGTGGTATTATGTGGATGCAGTGAAGACCTCAGGTGGGAATTCCAAATTCTGGGACTTGCTTTAGATGTAGCCCCGTAGCCACGCTGCACACATATGACACCCACCTCTTGACAAAATGAATCTCTCTGGTTCCTGGGTCCTGCCCTGAAATGCAGCTTAAAACGGGCAAATGCACAGACAATATAGCATCATGTGGCACAGCTGTGGGCAGGATTGGAATAAAAGAGGCAATCGTTACAGTAGTTACTGAGGTCACAAAATTCAATTTTGGATAGTGTGATAGTTACCTCATGGGGCTATCTCAATTCAGACAGCCTGGGTTCAAATCCTGCCATTTCCTAGGGCTGAAATCACTGGTGAAGTTAATTAACCTCTCTGTTGTTCAGTTCCATTCCATGTTAAATGTGAATAATAACATTTCCCAGGTCATAGCGTTATTGCGAGGAATAAATTGAGATAGATCACATAAAGGATTAGCAAGCACCTGGCACCTAGAAAGTGATCAATGAAAATTAGCCTGTATTACCAATGACCAGCAAACTAAGACCTGGTAGTATTATTTCCATTCAAGTCTACTCAACTGCAACTGCATTGGAGAACATCTACCATGTGCAAGGCACTGTCCTGTGTGTTGAGGAGTAAAAATATGACGAAAATATGGCTCTAGCCTCCAGTTGCTTAGGATTGATGGGGTGCAGTTAGACACATATACACCTGACAACAATGAGGGTACAACCGAGGCACAGACCACATCCACAAACCATGAGGATAGGGAGGAAAGTCTCTCATTCTTATTTGAGGTGGGGAGGAGGGTGGTCCAGGTGATCATTGGAGCTGGTCCTGGAAGTATAAGTAGAATTTAAGAAGGGATTGGGAGTGTGAGGGGATATTCTGATGCAATATCATAAACAGGGAAATGGAAAGTTGTGGGGATTGTAGCGAATGGTCTTATTTAACTAGGAGCATGCATGACAGGAAGAGAAAAGCATGAACTCTGGAGTTGGCTCAACCTGTGTTTGGCTCTGCCTTTATTCCTTGGCTGTGTGACATGGAACCTCACCATATGTGAAACATATAAACCCTGTTCATATGTACACCGATGATGATAATAATCGTATATACCCCATAGTATTGTTGTAGGGAGTTACGGGAATAAGATATGTAAAGCACTGGGTTTGTGAAAGCCAACAGTAAATATTTCCTTTGGGGGCAGAGAGTGGGAGGTTTGTTCACCATTGTTTAGTATAGCTCAGCTGGCAGCTGGAGCTCCCCAGTGTTTTGAGGCTTAGGGAAAGTTGACTCAAGCCCCAAATCCACTTTCTGTTGCGTCTGTGCGTCGCTAGGTCACTCCTGGCTTTGAGCCCTCTGAGTTTCCTCTAACCATCTCTCATGCTCTTGCTTCTCTTCCAGTAGCAGCCCTTGTCCTTCTGAGAACAGCTGGATGGATTGGCCCAGGCAGAAGGAAAAGCAGATGCAAGGACCCTGAGGTAAGTGTGAGCTTGACTTACTCAAAGAAGAGCAAGGAAGTCCTAGGGCTAGAACAGAGTGGGGAAAAGAGACAGTGACCAAAGATGCAGTCAGAGTAGTAGTCAGGGCACAGATAATGGAAAGCACCATAGACCATGGCGAGGACTTCAGATTTTATCCAGAATGAAAAGACAAGTCTTTGAAGGGTTTTGGTAAAGGGAGTGAGATGATATATCTTATGCTTAAAAGGACCACTCTGGCAGCAAGAAAGGAAAATAGATTGAAGAGGCAAAAGAAGCAGGGAGACCACTCAGGAGACTCTTGAAATAACCCAGGTGAGAGCTGATGGTGGTCTGGGCTAGAGTTATAATGGTGGACATGGTTAGAAATGCTCTAGGGAGAGGTGAGATGATTCATTCATGGATAGAACACAAAGGTGAGAAAGAAGAGTCAAGGGCAAGTCCACAATTTTTGACCAGAGCAACTAGAGGGCAGAGGTACTGTTTACCAAGTGGGAAAGGACTGAAGGAGGAACAGGTCTGGGGGAGGGAAAATCAAGAGTTCTGCTTTGGACACGTTAAGTCTGAGATGTCTTTTCCTATTAATCATCCATCAAATGGAGATGTCGAGCAAATACTGGAATACATGATTTTAGAATTTGGGGCGAGGTTAGGGCTCAAGATTAAATTTGGAAATGCATTATCCTCTGCTGTTAGATGAAAACATTACATTTATAGCTCAAAATTATGGAAATAACATGGATTTAAATTCTGACAAGGAGGAAAAAAATTTCTTCTGAGTCAGTTTGCCTTCAACACCATCAAGTACCCTGCGGGGCCTAGGGGGCAGGGCCCAGGGAGCCAGGCCAGCTCTGTGCATTGGCCTGAGGGCCAACAGCAATGAATGTCATGCACACAGGCCCAGCCGGGGAAGAGGGAAGCAGAAATCAAACCGCTCCAGAATACATCCAGAGCAAACAAGCAAAACTCACCTTCCTTTACTTTCTGTTTTATATCACTGAGCAATTTGATTAAAACAAATCAGCAGGACAAAGCTTTTCTGTGGGGAGACAAAAATCAATGAGAAGAATCAAGATTGAGTAAATGTCCTATGGATATGCAGGGGAGAGAATACATTTTCCAGAATAAGAAGGGAACGCGTCAGAATCAGTTGTTTCTAAACACAAAGTCACTTTTACTTTCATTTAGTGCTTTCAATGGGTTTGAGGGGGTGGGTCACATCTGTGGAGAAACAGTCCATGACCTGAGAAGGTTTCAAAAGTGTTTATGATATGTTTTTTGACTTGATAAGATGTGGAAATTTTTCACAAAGGAATTTCTTTATGAAAGTAATTGGGTAAGTCATTGGGAAAGAGTACACATCCAAATTAAAGTTGGCAGCAGCAATGCAGTGACCTGATTGGCTGTCATCAATTTCAGCCCATGCAATCACACTGGAAAGGAATCAATGCCTGTAAGTGAAAGCCATCCTGGTGCACCACTCAGCCATCCCTTCAAGGGAAGACCTGCTACAAGGAGCACGAGTAGCCAACAGCCTCTGAGTGTAGGTGACCTTGGGATCTGCCTCAGCTTTTAAGCCAATGCCAAGCACTTGCATGGCAGCCCCCAGCAGACCACTGAGCAAAACAGTGGTAAAGGGCTTGCGATCTCTGGAGAGCAGGATCTCTCCCACTGCTCTCTGGGAGCTTATTGTCCTGCAGCCCCTTGTTGGCTGACCGAGGCTTCCTCAGAGCTGCCCCACAGGCTGAGGCGCTCCCTACCTGACTCTCCTTCCTTCCCTTGTATTTCCACAGGCATCAGACCTACATCAGAGTCTGAAAGTTTTCTCTAACTGCTCTTGTTCCTTTTCCCCTTTATCTGTAACAGGCATTATCCCCAATGAATATCTTGCATTTCTAGCTCTGTCTGAGGATCTGCTGCTGGAAAGGCTCAACTGACACACCATGTCACCCTTTACTTCGTTGTATCGGGAGCTTGTGGAGAATATATGGGAAAACAATTTTTAAAAACCTGTTTTTATTATTTTTTATTTACTCATATGTTCCCCATTTATATCAATTTCTGCTTTATATAAAGGTGTGACATACTTTGCGATATTCCTTGCCTCCAATCCCTGATTAACAGGTTTCTGCTCTAGTTGGATCATATGTACTCTTTCTAAGAGAGAATTTAGCATGTTTTGAAAGAATGCTAACATTTTGGAAGAATTGACACTAACAAATATGTACATTATTCAAAAGGTAAAATCTCCTCTGACAGCTAAAAAATTGTAAACTGGTATCAACTGTTTTCCAATTTTCCTTGCAGTTGGCTGACACAGAATTGTTCTATCAAATATAAATGGTCTCTAATTATAACAGATTTAGGGAAGAATGACTGTGATGGAAAATCTGAAAACAATTGGGACCAAGTTGAGATGGGCTGAATCAAACTGAAAGCTTCCTCAAATGAGCATCCTCGTGTGTTTTTAGCAAAGTGTTCATTTTCGTTGCATCCTTCTCATCTATAACTCCTTAGTGCCATGTGTGGTTTCTGTATGAGAAAGTCTGTGAAATCAATCGTCTATCTTTCTTTCTTATTTTACTGCCAAACAGAACCATGACATGGGTTTTGGATCATGAGCCCATGACCACGTGGACCTTGGCCAATTCACCCAAGCTTTTAGGGTCTCCCTTCCACGTGTATGGAAGGAGGGGGTTGAACCAGAAATTCACTATGATCACTTTCAGCTCCGAATGTCTCTCATTTTATGGAATGAAAAAGGAATAAAATATGCCCAAAGTCATCTTCCTGTGCTACTTCTCCTTCTCTACAAAACAAAACACTAAAGCATATTCAGTTTTTCAAAGACATTTTTGCTTTATTCAAACCCCTTCCCCCGCTTTGCGGGATGATCTTGACGAATTTCAGAGGAATTGAGAAGACCAATTTCCAGATCATCTGGAGTAATTAATTCCAGTGGCTGGAGTTAATTATGATGAGGCAATTCATAAAGTATACAGTAGAAAAAAAGCAGCAATTGATGAGACTTCATCTGCAGTGGGATTCTTTTTTTCAAAGGCATTCTTCTGGCAACACATTTCAAAGTTAAACATGTGTGCTTCAATGGTGGGAAAACAGTTTATGAGGTTATCATTAGGTATGTGTATGAATTATGTGCAAATGGCCTTATGTATATTTTTGCAGATATGATACAAGCCTAATTGGTGTACTACATGGGGGAATTAATGACTATAGCGGAGACGTCAACTCCATCATGTTTTTTATGTGGAAACTATGGTATATTTACAAAAAAAAATCCATTAGTAAAAATGGCATGATATTGTGAAATAATATTAACATCAATATGAAAAATTAACGGGAACATATTCAGTATAAAAATGACAGTTTGGGAAGCACTCTCAAATCTGTATTATAAAAATAAAGAATTTGCAATAATGCAATAACAATGTATTTCTGTTCTATGATTCTGATAATAAAGCACTTAGGTTCCACTTTCACGGTTTATGCTGTTATAAGAACCCCCTGATATAATTAGATGGCCTTATTTTAGATAATTACTTATATTTTCTTATTGCATAGCAAGAATCTCACTAGTGAGAAAAACCCTCAATATCTTAAATCTAAGAGCTATGTTGGTGAAATAAGCGTGAGAGCCTGAAATCAAGTTCATTCACAGTAAAGGAGCCAGGATTTTTCTAAGTTGATTAATAATGATAATACCACTCCCTTGCATTTTCAAATTTTTTATTAGTTTAAAAATTGATTTTACTTTCATAGTCTCTCTCATTTTATTATCCTAATGCCCCTGTGAGGTAGATGCTATTGTTCCCATTTTGTAGATGGAAAAGTTTATGGTTGTATTAAATGGTAGAGCAGAGACTCGAACATTTATCATGCTACTCAACAACTCCATTCTACTCACAACCCTGGAAATTACAAACAAAACCATCTAGCTAAGAAACAGCATGTGTATACAGTGCGTTTTGCAATATTGTGTTTAAAAGCTGATTATTAAATTCTATTCCTGACCCTTTCTCAGAAATGCCAATACTTCACTTTTTACCTGAAGGCTGGGTACCTGAGTTTTAAGGCAGGTTTTATTGTTAACCGGCTTTGAATCCTTAGCCAAACAGCTTGCCCTCTCTGAAAAGAGGGGACTGAAGTCTTCTAGATCTAAAGCACTTGATTCAAATTTTGTTAAACTAAAATAAATGTACTCCTGATTAACTGACCATGTCATCGTCACTTATGTCACCATATTGTAGTGGTTATAGGTTGCAATCAATGGCTCAGAAAGATTGCTTCTATAAGAACAAGCTCAAATAAGCTTGCATAAGACATTTCCTTTGAAAATTATTATATCCGAAAAGTTTTTTCTCTAAAATATCTGATATGAATAAGGCAAAACTTAACCTACTTTGTTAAAAAAAAAGAAAGAAAAGGAAGAAAAATTCACAAATGGAGATTAGCTTAACAGTGTCTTAACAATTTTCTATTCTTTACTGATTTAGGTACCAGACTACAGAAATGTTTTAATTATTGAGAGCAGGAAAACAATCTCACCGGTCTTTTGACATTAATATAAGCATGTTGGCTCACATATGCTGTGCTAAATGTATAGAATGGTCTAAAAATGGGACAAATATACTTGCCACTGAGAATGTGAATGGAGCTAAAAAATCAAAATAATTGTTAAAATGCTGGCCACATCTGATGAAAACATGAATTTGAAATGAATTTCCAACTTTATTATAAATAGAAGCATTTGAATTTTGCTTTGGATATTTGTGGCATTTCAGATAAAAAGTTGTCAGCCAAAACACTGCTATTGTAATAATGTATTTCAGTTCAAGTTACATATGCTGTTGATCCTTGAACAATGCAGGGGTTAGGGGCACTGACCACCGGGGCAATGGAAAATCCACGTATAAGTTATGGTTGACCCTTGCATCCACAGTTCCACATCTGTGGATTCAACCCACCACAAACCCGTGTAGTACTGCAGTACTTACTATTGAAAAAAAATCCACATATAAGTGGACCTGCTCAGTTCAAACCCATGTTGTTCAAGGGTCAACTGTATTTCTTGTCTTATACATTTACAATAAGTTCTCCCCAACTTCGTCCCCCCAAAAACACATGTCCCAATGGTAGCTATTGTTTGTTATGGACCCAGCATTATAAGTATTATTTACTTTTATTTTCTAAACAACTGTGTAAGTGAGATGTTGTTATCTCAATTTTGCATATAAGGAAAACGAGTTCAGTAGTAAATCCAGGTGTACCTGCTTCACAAGGCAAGTTGGTTTGATTAACTACAAAACTTTCTGTCCAGTTGGTAGCCACTTGCTGTAGCATTCTATACACCTATGTGCTAGGAAATATGAATACTACAGTGGTGGAAATTTCTATGTGGTGTTTTTCTGGAACATAGGAAAATTCTGGGAGTGATCATGAGTAGTCCTCAGAAATAACCATTTTCTCCCCTAAGAGGACAATTCCTTGATGCTTGGGGAAAGGCATCAGTTTTCTAAACTGATGTGCCTTTGTGTTGGGTTATGTATCTGTATCTCTGTCCATTGGTAGACTTTTTTGGGGCTTCCCCTTGCTTCCCAGCACATGATCAAGTTTTCATGGGAAGAGGCATGACCTAGGACATTTGCCTATTTTATATATAGAACTATAAAGATAACGATACCCTCCAGCAAATGAGGAAACCTGTGAGCTGTAAATGCCTGTGTCTCCAATTAATTCACAGAATTCCCTCCAAGGGAGGGACCTATTTTGCATTTGAACTCCAAAACACCTTTCAAGATTGTTAAACTTAACACCAGCCTGAAAATCCCAGTCATGCTGGAGATCAGTTAACTGCTTCCAGTGTTCTACTAGCTCCCCTTTAAGGTGTTTGCATTTTAGAGTAAGTAATTTGGCCATTACTGCATTTGCACCGAATAAAAACACATTATTGTTTTGTATGATAGTGAGTTGACTTATAATACTCAAATGCACTGAAAGCTTGTTCCTTGACTTTCTTATCTGAGCTAATAGTCAATATCATCCTTTTCCCTCTTTACCAGTTTCAAATCTCAGCTTGTCTTCCTCTGTACACTTGTTTTATTTGAATTTCTTCTTTCCATGACACAATTGCTTTCCTCATTCCCACATTGGGATTTAAATGCTCTGATACTCCCCTGTTACATATTTCAAACCAACTTTCTCATATTGCATCAAAATTAATTCCTTGACTACTTGATTATCTAATTATTTGCCATTAACTTTAATAGTTTAAAATAATAGTCTCTTATGACAACAATCGATGTTCATGGTAGAAGATTTATACATTACATAAGGGGTAAGGAGAAAATAAGAAACACTGCAGTATCATCAACCAGAAATAACCTGTGTTATGGTATATAGTTTTTCTTTATTTCCATGGATATTCTTATTTACAAATATTGCAATAATGAATCATACTGTATAAACTATTTTGTAACCTTTGCCCACAATATAACATGAATATATTTCTATTTTCCTAAATGCTATTTTTCAATCTTATTCAAAAAGGTTTTATAATTTCCCATTATATGTGTATACACAGTTTATTCAACCAATTCCCTAATGTTGGGCTGGAGGTTCTATCCATGTTTTTGGTTATTGTAAAGAAGTATATTGAGAAACAACCTTGGTAAATAAATCTTTGTTACATCTATAATCATTTTCTTAGGGTGAATTCTTAGAGGAAGAATTACTAGGTCATAGTTTGTACACAATTTTAGGATTGAAAAAATGGATATATTTTTCCAAAGTTACATCCAGCATAGCTGTACCAATTTATATTCCTTAAGGTTATTGATGATTCCTGCATCATTATCCCTGAATATTATCAATTTTAAAGTACATTTTCTAGGTAAAAACTCACTGATTCAATCAGCTTTTATTCGACTAGCTGAAATAATTGAACTTAAAACTTTTTCCTGGTCTATCTTTTTTTTGTTTTTTAAAAATATTTATTTATTCATTTATCTTTGGCTGCGTTGGGTCTTTGTTGCTGTGCGTGGGCTTTCTCTAGTTGTGGCGAGCGGGGCTACTCTTCGTTGCGGTGTGCGGGCTTCTCATTGCGGTGGCTTCTCTTGTTGCGGAGCTCGGGCTCTAGGCACGTGGGATTCAGTAGTTGTGGCATGTAGGCTCAGTAGTTGTGGCGCACGGGCTTAGTTGCTCCGCGGCATGTGGGATCTTCCTGGACCAGGGCTCGAACCCCTGTTACCCTGCATTGGCAGGCGGATTCTTAACCACTGCACCACCAGGGAAGCCCCTCCTGGTCTATCTTTAGTTGTGTGTGTATGTGTTTTACTGCCGGTTCATGTTCTTTGCTCATTTGTTTATTGGAATACGTGCTCTTTTTTAAAAATTAATTTTTAAGAACCCTCCATATATCTTTACTATTAAAGATAGTAAAATCTAAATGTCACATATGTTATAAATATTTTTCCAGTTTAAAAGGTCTTTCAAATATTTTATTTGTTTCAGACAGTTCAAAAAACGTGTGGAGTTTATCTTTTCCTTTAAAGTATTTGTTGCTTTGATATCACAGTTATCAGCACATTTCAACCCTAATATTAAATGCATTTTCAACTACAACACAGTTTCTAGCATTTCTATGATTTTACTTAAAAATTTAAATTTGCACTATTTGAAAGAGTGAAGGATCTAACAACAGATTGGGAAGATACTAGAGGGAGAGGCAGAGGAATCCCCCTTACCACCCTCCACCTCCAGGCTCCCAGGCTAGTAGATCTGGTTTGATGGTGGTGGGACAATGACCTTACAGGAGGTCAGGGTTAGACTCACCTTGTAGGGTCACCTGGAGAGAAATAGCGTCTGGAGAGGAAGTGACAAAGAAGGGAGGTGGAAGCCTGGTGAGCACAACTTTGCCTGCTCCCGTGCTTCAGTGCACGTGGATACTGTCCATCAACGGCATTCCTTTAAGGATCCTCTCACCTGCTCCAGCTTGTGCTGAGTTCCATCCAAACTGAGTGTGAAGACCACACTTTCCAAAGGCCCCACTTTGGAAGAGAGGGAGGGGCCTGACACCCACAGGTACGAAGTGGTACGGAAAGAAAAACAAGATGTGACTGGGCCAGGGTAAATCCACCCAGGACCATCTGTTTGCAGCGTGTGTCCCCTTAAACATCTTCTCGGGCCAGAACCCAGACTGTCCCATTTACAAAGGCTTACTTGCCTTTCCTCAGCTGCCTCTAAGGTGCTCAGTCCTTCCGAGGAAGCCAAGGCCACTTTTGGGGTGAGGCCCTCGCTTCATCCAGCGACTAGCACCGTGCCCGGCAGCCCCACCTAGCACTTGCCCGCACCATGGCCTCCGTCTTGGAACTGGCGTGCATCTACTCGGCCCTCATCCTGCACGACGATGAGGTGACAGTCACGGAGGGTAAGATCAATGCCCTCATTAAGGCAGCCGGTGTAAATGTTGAACATCTCTGGCCAGGCTTGTTTGCAAAGGCTTTGGCCAATGTCAACATCGGGATCTTCATCCGCAATGTGGGGGCAGGTGGACCTGCCCCAGCAGGAGGTCCCGCCCCCTCCATCACTGCTGCCCCAGCTGAGGAGAAGAAAGCAGAAGCAAAGGAAGAAGAATCTGGAGAGTCTCATGACGGCATGCGCTTTGGTCTTTTTGACTAAGCCTCTTTAGTAACAGGGTCAATAAAAAGCTGAACTCTTTGCTGCCTTTGGTCTTACTGCTATAAATAAATAAATAAATAAATAAATAAATAAATAAATAAATAAATAAATAAATAGGCTTACGCAGAATTCCTAGCAGGAAATTTCTGTTTATATATTATTGGTCAGGAGTGTGTAAAGGAACACCTCTCACTACTGGAGAGGCTGGGAATGCAAGTTTTTATCTGGGCACGTTGGCACCCTTAATCCAATTAGCATTCTCTTAGTAAAGGAAGAAGGAGAGATAAATTGGATGGAAAATAACAGTCTCTGTTATTAATGGAGGAGACTTTGAGAAACAATTCAAATAAAATGTGAATATTCTAAATAATAATGTGCTGAGTAGAATATCAGTTATCTACTTTATTACTTCATAGGGTTTTTGTGAGTATTCAATGAGAGAAAGCTCAAGAAGTCTTACCCACGATTATTATACATTTAATTTAAATGAGGTAATGCGTATAAAGTGTTGCACAGAGCAAAGGCTCAAAAAAATATTAGCTGTGGTTCTTTGCTGTTATGAAAACATTTCATTCTCTGTGATTCTTTACTTCTGCTTCATAAATGATATGAATACAATTCTATGCAGACGTTTTTATTTCCTATCTACATGATGATCACAAGTTTAACCTTAAGGGAGATGGCAGTGCTTTCCAATCATGTCGCATAAAACATCACTTATGAAGAATGTTTTGAGAAGCTGTAGCAGATGATAATATTTATCTGCCTTACTGTAATGCTTTATTTTATAACAGGTTGATTCATGAAGGTTTGCTGGAGTCAGGATTGCTATAATGAACATCCAATGTTTGTGAGACTATTTGAGAATACTTGGTTAATATCAACTGTCTTATATTCGAAAGGCATAAAAAGAATAATGAGTAAAGCATACTTTCAAAAAACTGCTGTGACTTAGAATTATAGGATCATTGAATTTTTGAGCTGGGAGGATTTTAGAGGGGAAACTGAGGCTGGGAGTGTGTAGAGTGAATAAGTGGATTGGAGAAGTTCACAAATAGGTAATATCATCTATTATATCTTGTCTCATGAAGTCATATCAAGCAGAACATAAAAACCCTTTGCAAGTGATAGTGCTTATGCTATGATTTATTTTTCTAGTGTAATTGGCATTATAACAGTTTAGTTGTGATTTCCACTATAGCAATGAAAAATATATAGTCTTTGTTGGGTGAATTGATAAAAAATAATGACATGATATCAATAGCTAGGATATAGGGCTGATTTTATATTTGCTGTCTCATCTCTGACTTTATGAGATTCTACTCCTTACTTTTCTTTCAATTAAACTGGCAGGAGAGCATTTACTTTCTCTTATTTCTTGGACTTATTATCTAGAGACAAGAATCCTAGAGATAAGACTAAAGAATGATTTCATTGTGACTTCATTTTAGAACCAATGGCACTTTGCAAATGGCTGTGACGTTAGCAGATAATTTAACCATCCCAAACTTTGCTATCCTTACATGGGAATAAAAGTAGTACCTACCTCATCATGTTGTTGAGGCTTAAACGAGGTAATATGCTTAAAGACTTTACAGAATACCTACATCATGTGCCTTCACTATTATCATGAGGAGTAGAATTATAACTGGCACCTGCCTGATACATACAAGAGATTTTGTTGAGTTGAAAAGCAATGGATTTGCCACAGAAGTCCTCATGTTCTGGGGAAGTAGCTATTTTATTACTGTCTAATCTTTCAAAAATCCTCTTGGCTTCAAGCACAATTTCTCTCTCAAATCCAGTTTTTGGTGGGGATTCTCAATATGTGGGTGTTAGTAGAACACACCCTCATGGCATTTGTAAGAGCACAACTTACAAAGGACCACTGTAGCCTGCAGATCACTGATAAAAACAGCTGGAGATGACAGCTGTGCCTTACAAACCTTTTCAAGTCATAACAAAACCAGCCTGATTTCATAGCCACAGTACGAATTTCAACTCACGTATAGGAAAGATGTCTGGGAAACCTGATAATGCTGGGCACATAAGATGAAGGCCTTATCCTTTAATTCCATGTTGGGAAGCACCGATGAAAGGACATAAAATGTGCACTTAACACTCCCCTAAGTGAGCATGGGTTTCACAGTTCCAGGTTGATTGTAATTTAGTGAATTTGTGAGCTTTTAATGATTCTCGCCACTGTCAAATGACAAGTAGGAGTATGTTTGAAATTGATCACTCTGATTTATAGTCATAAAGGTAACAGGATAAGTCAGAAGACCTAAGGCAGGACTCTCTTTCTGAAATGTATTTTGTCTCTGGTTCCTTTGGCCAGCCTGTAATTGCTAATGAGCTCTTCTGCCAGTTATAAGTCACAGGTCCCGTGCCAGGTTTTCCTATATGATTTTCATCAAATGCTTCGGAATCCTGGGGCAGAAAGAAATTATGTAAATATAAGTTTTTATTACTATTGCGTTTTTATTACTTTTCTCCTCTGGTTTTTTATTGCCTCATATAATACAGGTAAATATGGAGATCCCACGTGGAGATGGGGGTTTCTGATCTCGTGCCTCGCTCTCATGCTTTGTATTCAATCCATGTTAATTATCCATGATTTCTTAGGCAAAGAGAGGAACGCAGACTCCATGCTGTCTGCAACTACTTCAGTCATTCCTTTACTGCCCGTGACACCATGTGAGACCTGCAGATGCTAAACAATCTCTCCCTGCACCAGCTCAAACAAAAAATGTTAACCATATGCAACTTCAACCTGTTTATCCTTAAGCAATGCAAAGCCATGCAGCGCTACAGACGGGCAGTGGGGGAGAGCACAGAGCTGACACTTCACACAGGATTGCTCTGTGAAACGGAAGAGCTCAGAATCATGAGGATTTAGGGCAGGGATAGTTGAGTTGGGCTCCTTTCTTCCAACTTTTCTCACTGTTAAAGACAAGGGCTCCTCAGAAATTCTCTTCATCCGAGTAGAATTGATGAACAACTACTTAAATATTAGCTCCTGGAGTTCAGATTTGGAGGTTCTTTTGGGGACTGTGGATTCTGAACGCCTAAATACTCTCCGACGTGATCTGTTAGCTACTGGTAAGAACTGAGACATTCACCACGAAAAAAAAGAAAGGAGTTTTAATTAATGTTAGCTCATTTTGTTTAATCTGAATGATAATTTTCTGTTGGACATTATTTTGGGGTGCAGATCTTTTCAAAGCTCTCTTCATCTTGGCAGCTAAGGTTTCTTAGTACTTTCTAAAAAAATCCTAGCAGATTATTAAATACAGTAAATTTAAAGGGCATTGGGAAATATAAATCAGAAAGTAGAAAAAAGATTCAAAATGGTATTTGAATATACGTTACAATCTCAGTCTCTTTTTTCTTCAAAATAAGCTTATTTATTCACTTATTTAATGTTTCTCCTTCCTTGAACTGTAAAACAATATGTTCATACTACAGAGTATTTTGGAAAAAGAAAACAATGTTCTACCAATCCAACATGTTATTTCCATTTCTCTTTATGGCTATACAAGTTTTGCATATTCTCTTTAAGACTTTATTCCTTTGCAAACTCCTTATCCTTACTATATTTGTAACCTGAGGGACCCAAACAGATCTGGCAAGGTAAGCTCAGGGAAGTCTTTCTAAACATCTGGAAAAAAGAATCATGCAAATATTAAAGACAGTGAATTAGATCATAATTCTGCATTTTAGTGAAAAGAAATTGGACATTTTCTAGTTAAATCCAGTGTGTATTTGTGATCTATTTTCAGTTATCCCACATGCTCTCATCCCTATAGATTATGGTATGTGAGTGCCAAACTGAATCTAAATTGAATGAACCTGTACCTCTGCCCCAGAAACAACTTTGTCAATCAGCACGATTAATTCATCTTTAGTGACTTGAACCCTGAACACAACAGACAGATGGAAGTGAAAATACGAAGAGAAGATACAGTGCTTACTTAGGAAAGAGTATCCATATCTCAATATATACTCCTGGAATGCGTGGCTAAAAGCTCAGTTATGGAGTCAGACTGTTCAGAACACCAGCATCTCCACTCATTAGTACTAGTACTATGACCTTGGGCAAGTTACATAACTTCTCTGAGAATCAGGTTTATAGTCTGTAAAATTAGGGTAATATTAGGATCCAATTCATTGGGCTGGTGTGAGGACTAAATGAGTCAATGGATGTAAAAATGTCCAGCACAGAGTCAGGCAAGCATATTATTACTGTTGTTATCCTTAGTGTTTCACATTGTCACCACTTTCCAAATAGTGTGCAGAGTATTGATCATAACTAAAGTCAAACTGGTAGTCAGCAACATATAAAAAGGATTATACACAATGTTCAAATGGAGTTTAACCCAGGAATGCAAGGTTGGCTTAGCATCTGAAAATGAATCAGTATAACACAATCATGTTAGTAGGACATAGAACAAAAACTATATGATTATCTTAAGAGATTCAGGAGAAGATCTGACAAAATCCAACACCCTTTCATGATAAAAACATTCAACCAACTAGCAGTAGAAAGAAACTTCTTCAACCCGATAAAAGGCATCTAGGAAAAATCCACTGCTAATATACTTCTGGCAAATGATAGTATGATTGCCCCTAAAATTAAAAATAAGGCAAGGATGTCTGCTCTCACCACTTCAATTTAACGTTGTACTAGAGGTCCTAGACAGGGCAATCAGTGAGAATAAGAAAAAAATGGCATACAGATTTTAAAAGAAGAAATAAAACTATCTCTGTTCATAGATGGCATGATCTCATAGAGAAAATCCTGAGGAATCCACAGCAAAAATATTAGAACTAATAAATGAGTTCAGCAGGGTTGCCAGACAAAAGATCATTATATAAAAATCAATTGTTTTTCTATATATTAGCAATGAGCAATCTGAAAATGAAATTAAGAAAACAATTCCACTTATAATGGTATCATAAATTATAAAATACTTAGGAATAAATTTAACAAAAGAAGTGCAAGATGTGTACCCTGAAAATTGAAAAATATTGTTGAAAGAAATGAAAGCAAACCTCAATAAATGGAAAGATATTTTATGTTTACAAATTGGAAGACTTAGTATTGTTAAGATGGCAATACTACCCAAACTGATCTACAGATTCGACACAATCCACATCAAAATCTCAGCTGTGTTTTCTGCAGTATTTGACAAGTAGATCTTAAGATTCATATGAAAACAAAAGGGACCCAAACAATTTTGAAAATGAAGAACAAAATTGGAGGACTCACACTTGCTAATTTCAAAATTTATTACAAAGCTACAGTAACCAAAACCGTGTGGTACTGGCATAAGAACGGACATATAGATGAATGGAATGAAATTTAGATTGCAATAAACCCTAATTATAGAAAGATTTGCATAGACATTTCTTCAAAGAAGATCTACAAGTGGCCAATAAGCACATGAAGAGATGCTCTACACCACTATTCATTAAGGAAATGCAAATAAAAACCACAATTGGATGCCACTTCACATTCACTAGAATTGCTTAAAAAATGACAATAAAAAGTGCTGGTGAGGTTGTGGAGAAACTGGAGCCCTTATACACAGCTGGTATCATAAAATAGTACAGCCATTTTGGAAAACTGGCATTTTCTTAACACTTTAAACCATATGGATTGCCATTTCACTCCTTGGAATACACCCCAGAAAAATGAAAATTTATGTCTACAAAAATACACGAATGTTCATAAAAGCATTATTTAAAATAGCCAAAAAGTTAAAACAATCCAAATGTCCTTCAATTGATAAATAGATAAACAAGATGTGTTATAGCCACACAAAGGAATATTATTGGTGACAGAAAGGAATGAAATATTAATCCATGCTATAGCATGGATGAAACTTGAAAACATTATGTTAAGTGAAAGAAGCCAGACACAAAAGGCCAAATATTGTATGATTCCATTTATATGAAATGTCCAGAATAGGCAAACCCATAAAGACAGAAAGTGATTAATGGTTGCCAGCAGCTGGGGGAAGAGAGAAAGGCAAGTGACCGTTAAGGGGTATGGAGTTTCTTTTTGAGATGATAAAAATGTTTTAGAAGTAGAGTGTGATGAAGGCTACACCTCTCTGAATATACTAAATACACTAAATATTTTATAAACTAAACATATTGTACTAAAACTCCCTGAATTGTATACTTTAATGGGGTGAATTATATTTTATGTGAATTATATCTCAATAAAGCTGTCATAAAACAAACAACAACATCAAAAACACTGGTTATAAGTTTTCCCTTATTTTTGTCTGTGCCTTTCTATTTTATTTTTGCCAACAGTTTTATTTTTTTTAATTTTTATTATTTAAGTCTGTGGAGTCCTAGGGAAATCTCCAGTGACTACTCCTTAAGAATAGTGTAACATCCTCCAGTGAATTCATTCCCAAGAGTCAACAGTTTCATTTGGCTTCTGAAATTTATCAAGGCAACTTGTCAATGTTATTGCTTATCCTGCTTAATCACAGAGCTAAGGGCAAGCTGCGATTTGCCATATTAGTGCTTCTGATTTTTTTTTTTTTTAAACAATCTGTGGTCAGTCAGAGAAAAAAAACTCCAAGAGGAGATCTTTTTTTTTTTTTTTTATGGCAAGATCTTAGCATGAACACTTCAGTGCCCTAAACCTCAGTCAACATAGGCCAGGCTGACCAAAGCAGGATATAGGTTTCATGGGGGGACTCGATATTAAATGGTATTATATAATCTGGTGGTAACTTGTCCTAGGTCCACAAAAGGTCTTTCAGCCAGAAAACACAGAGCAGTCTCCTATCAGAATGCTTATTTAAATTATTCTAATATGGCTTTCAGAACTAAGGAGATTGATATTTCTGAAGCTAATAAATTAACTAGAAGCCTCATAAGAAAAAAGTGCCTGTTATTTTACAGAAAGAGGAGGACACTTCTTCATATAGACAAGGTAAAATATTTCCCTGATGCTATGCATTAGCTCGAATTCAGTAATTGACCAGTCATTTATACTGTAATCATTAAATTACCGAATACTTTCATTATATTCACTACCTGTAAATAAATGTTTATGAGTAGCTGCTCTGTTAGGCATTATTTTATTTGAAACCAAGTCAAAACAACATATTCTCAGATTTGTTATTTGTCAGTAAGGAAGTCTTAGAAAAAAATCAGAAAATGTTTAAAATCAAAATCACAGGTATAGATCAGAGACGGTTGTGTGACCATACTATTTCCTCTCTCTCTAGGTTACTTCTAAAAAGACAATAAAGGGATAAAACAGACTCATAAGAGCAAAGATAAAAGGAGAGAAGAGAGCAGCAGAGGAGGTATCTTAATATATTTGGGAAAATGTCTTTTGATGGGGTTATGAGCATGGAAAAAACTAAAACCCAAAGGTCTTGCAGTGGTGAATAGTAACAAAAAGTGAACTGATTTGCATTTTAGAACCTCTAGGGGACTTGGGACTTGGAGTTCCCAGGTTAGTGCAGGGCATGGCTGAAGATAGTACTGAAAGTCAGGGGTGGTTAGAAGTATATTAACAGTGTCAGATCCCGGGAGTAACCCTTTAGTACAGTCAGCGTCCTTCACCCGCTCATTAATCAGGTGGAAGACTGTGAGCTATTCTCTGAATAAAGGGGAAGGGGAACCTCAGGACTCAAGAATAATGTTTGCTAATCAACAATCTTGTCTGATGACATAAAATGTCCAAACACACTTTAGTACATGAATCTTAAGTATAAACAGAAACTGAGATAAGTGTAACTCCATTTTTTATGAAAATCTAAAGGACAGAAATTTTAAAAATAAAACAACAAAAAAAATAAACTTGAAAGAAATAGAGATGATTCTGGGAAGAGAAGAAAATACACATAATCAACCAACTAACCAATCAACCACCACCACAACCACCATCACCACCAAAAAATAGAAATAAGGACCAAAGCCACCCAATGAATATCCTCAGACATGAAAAGGAGAATAATGAAGTAGCTATAAACAAGGTGAAACATATCTAGAGAAGAATTAAAGATAAAATCATGAAATATCTTCAAAGGTAGGATAAAAAGATCAAGAACGGGAAAATAAGAAAAATATATATAAAGGATCAATCTAAAAGGACTAACATCTAGAAGAAGATGGTAGAGAAAGCAAAGCAGATTAATCAGGAAAAAGACAATTTCTCTGCCTTGAAGAACATGAGATTCAAGGCACTCAGCACAATGGATGGAAACAAAATCACCATATTGGGCAAAGTGATGGGAATGGCAGAGCTCCAGGGATGGAAAGACTTCAAATTCTTTGTACATTCACATAATTTTCAACCCAGAATTCTCTACTCAATCAAATCACCCATCAAGAGAATAACCAATCATTGTTGTTCCATTTCTAGTGCATCTCCTGTGTATACTGTTTAAAAATTAATTAGTTAGTTTTAAGCAAACTACAAGAGGATATGCTTTGGCAGAACCAAGAAGTAATTGAAGAAAAAGAAGACATAGGGCTCAGGGACAAAAATGTACATTTAATGAGAATTGGGAAGGGAAATCCCAGGATGCTGTCTGCGTCATAGACCTAAAGAGAAATCAGACTCAGAATGAAGAAGAAAAACTAAAGTTTGTAGGAAGAAAATTCCCAGAAAAAAAAGGTGGGGCAGGGCAAAAAGGGATACTAGAGTTTGAGCATTTGAAAAAAATATATAACTAGTTAAAAATGTATGGTGGTTTCAAAGGAGTAGCGGAATTTTTTTTTAATGCATTTGCTTCTAAAAATCTATTTAGGTAAAAGACAAAGGCAAAAATAAATTCCAGAAAGGGGCAATTGTATAAGAAAGGAAATGTAATCATAATAATTATTTCACTCTGCAGTACGTAGTAATGTGAACACTGATCTTTGATTTAACTATTTTTTGTTTTAATTTTATCAAAATGGGAAGAAGTGGCAGGTATCAGAAAGTCAAAAGTGATAGACAAAGACATATCACCTTAGCAAATTATTTATAAATATAGATGTGGGGCTTCCCTGGTGGCGCAGTGGTTAAGAATCCATCTGTCAATGCAGGGGACACAGGTTCAAGCCCTGGTCCGGGAAGATCCCACATGCCGCAGAGCAACTAAGCCCGTGCACCACAACTACTGAGTTCGCGTGCCACAACTACTGAAGCCAGCACGCCTAGAGCCCGTGCTCCGCAACAAGAGAAGCCACTGCAATGAGAAGCCCGCGCACCGCAACGAAGAGAAAGACCGCGTGCAGCAACGAAGACCCAATGCAGCCAAAACCAACCAAACAAACAAAATATATATACAGATGTGAATGCCAAGAACAGCAGGTAAAAGAGAGAATGATTGTTTTTAAGGAGAACTGGGGAGAGGTAGGGCAAGTTTCTGCTGGTTTTTATTAAAACTCATTTAGTATTATTATTGGATTAAAATATATAACAACATCAATAGATTTGTGTGGACACTGAAAAAATAAAAGCTCATAAAAGTCTAAAAGAGATCATGAAGAAAATTTTAACTTGCAAAGCTATATAGAATTAAAGTAAAAAAAAAAAAGTAACAGATTAGACAGATTTTGTCTCAAGCTGATCATTCCTTTTAATCTGGTACATGTGAACCGTCTTATTACACTGGCTGCACTTAACAGACTTGGGCCACATGAGAGACAGAGAAAAAAGATCTGTATTAACTAAAGGATGGCCACAGTGAAATGCTTTTTCTCAAGCCCTACCTCTATGAGAGTATTTTAAAGCCAAGGTCATCTCAAATGCTTGCAAGTGCTTCCCTGCCTCCCTCCCCAGAAGGTTCCTGTTACCTCAAGACCCTCACATTCAACTACAATCCCTCTCCCTTGCTTATTCTGCTCCAGTGACTTCGGCAGCTTCTTGAAAAGGCCGTGCGTGATGTTGCCTCAGGGTCTTTGCATCTGTGGCTTCCTTCTGCGGGGAACACTCTTTCCTTGGATATCCATGGGGCTTGCCACCTGACCTCATCTAAGTGCCATGTTTTGTGACCATCCTATTTAAAATCACAAGCCCCCCTCTCAGAGGCATTCCCATCCTCATTTCTTGCTTTATTTTCTTTATAACATTTACTACTTACTTTACTAGTTTTTTTTTTGTTAATTGTCCATCTCCTTCAACTAAAATGCATGCTCCATATGGACAGGTGTTTTTATCTGTTTCATTAGGTGTTATGTCCCTAGAAGAGTGCCTGTCACATAATAGGCACTCTGTACAGATTTGTTAAATGAATGATGGTGAATTTTCCCTTTTCTTATCAAAGAAGAGGCAGCAAAGCTACCACCAAAAGTTTCTGTTTGGCATCTATTCAATTTACTATGAAGAGATTTGTGTTTGATTGTCTGAAGAAATTGAAGGGAAAGATATAGAATGTTGCATGAATCTGTCCTTATAAAAGCTACCACAAAATGGCTTCAGTTAAAAATAAAATTGACAAGTGATTAGTCTACACTATGTTTTTTTTAGTGTACATCAATTTTTTTTTCAGTTTTGAGAAAGACATTATGAAATTGGTTAAGACACTTCAGATTTGGCCAGTGCATCTAACAGTAATCATTATACACATGTTATTCTTTTCTACCCCTCTTCCTAAGATATAGTGCTGGCAATTTTTGATGCATTCTTTCACGTAAGCCAATTTTATAGTTTAAGATACACACAAAATACTGAATCTAATTATAACATTAGTCTAATTAAAAATGTCCCCCTTAGCATTCTTTTAACGTTTGATTTTTTTCTTGTTATGGTTAAAATCTCTGATGTACAACTTCTTCTACCACTTAATATATCATGATGGTTTAATAAATACTAGACCAAAATAATGACAATACTTTACGGAGAATTTAACAAATATTAAACTGAAAATGTTAATGTGGCTTTTCTAGTACTCAATGGGCTATACAACTTCAAATATAATAGTTCAATAACACAACATAACAAAAAAAAGTCATAGAGACAATAAGGGCACATTATATCCCATACCTGGAAGTCCAGAGATTGGGAGGACCCCTCAGGGTTGGGTCAGAGATGTCCTTAGAACCTAGATTCCTTCCATCTTTCTGCTCTACCATTCTCAGCATAAAGTGCTTTTCTCGTTAAGATAACAGATTCAAACCTAGCCCAAGTATACTAAACACCACCTCCCTTCAACCTTTGTAAGAAAGTTCCATCTCATGTAGCTTCCTCCTGATTAGAGTTGTACCTGGATAGGCAGCCCTTCCAAGTACTGGTAGGTGAACATCCCTAGATCAGAATTCACAAAGAGGCAGTTTACAGAGAGGTGGGGAACATGTGTGGTAGATTTAGTCTGCCAGAGTTCAAATATTGGACCTACAGCTCATTAACCTTGTTATCTTGAGAAATTAACTTCTTTGTGTCTTAGGTTCCTTATTTGTAAAGGAAGATAAGAGAACCTTGCTCAAATACATTTTAAGTGTTTAAAACTATGCCTGGCAAATAATAAGTGCTCAATAAATGTGAGCTCTCATTATTAATTGCCAGTTATGATAGATTTCCCAAGTTCAATATCAAATTGAGACTTGGTGGTTATCTGGACAATACAGGCAATAGTTCAGGACTAAATCATTACTTCCTCAATTATCTGGAGGTTTTAGGAATCAGGCATTTCATCTGTTTAATTATTCAAGGTAATACAATATACCTTGTCATTGAGTTAGTGATGACGTTAAAGCTATGGTATAAAGATTAATAGATACCTGGTAGGCAAATGGATTGAGGCTATACCTAGAAGAGATACCTAATGAAACCATCAGGCAGTCACACACTGCTCAACCCTACTACAAAGTTATGATACTTGTAGATCCCATGGACAGATTGACTTTGGAGGAAGTTTTATATTGTTTGGTATTTCAGGCAATACCTGATTAAATTTCTCGGACGTACGCATATCTGAATATGTGTCTTTGAATATTCACATACAAGTAGAAAAAGGAGTGAGAGAGAAAGTAACAGACTGTAAGACAAAGATTATTGTTATTACAGACTTTATCAGTTAAAGATCTGGAGAGAACTCCAGGAGGCTAGCATATTTATACAAAACCTCTGGAGCAATGGATTTTTTAGAGGCAATCCTGATCAAAGCAACTTTGTCTTTTTAATTTATTTTTTCCTTTTAAAGTCCCCCACTTGCTATTTTTGTCCCTCGGATACAGAGGTGGAGCTGCTTTTACAAATGAGGATTGCTCCTGTGTTTTTTAAAAGCAACTGGAAAATAAGTCAGATTCTCTGCAGCTGACACTAGAGCTTTCTTGAAAACAAACCCACCTGTCTGTCTCTGATGAAGTAACTTTCCAAGCACTTTCTCTTCATTATAAAAGTGAAAGATGGTGTTATTATTACATTTAATTATCAGGCTATCTGCTCCCTGTTTCTACAAACACAGAGAACAGGGTATGCATCTTGCGAGTACCATTTTGTTTTTAATAAAAAGAAAAGTTTCTTTTTAAACATTTTGGTAGATCCTGATATATACAGCCTTAAAACCATTCACTTGCTGCTGCTCTGGGAAATCCCCCGAAACCTAAGGCAGTGTGAAAATGGGAAGAAGCTTGTGTTTTTTTAAAGCAGGTGGGTGATTGTTTTGGTCACCTTTGTTCTGTGACCATGGAGAGAGAATACCCCTTCCCTCCACCCCATCTCCCCAAAAGATTCTAAGAAAACAGTTCGGGGTCACTTCTCACGGGCACAGCAGCTACCCAAGCCCTCTTCATTCTTACAAGATGGATATTAGCAACCTAGAAGGTTGTGAAAGTGTGTTTGCTTTCAGTCTGGGGCAAAAAGGAGGGACAGCCATACGCGATCTGTATATGTGTGTGTGTGTGTACATGGATTCAGACAACCTCTGTGTGTATGTGTGTGTGTGTGTGTGTGTAGAGATCAGATACAGAATTTGCCATGGCCTTTGTTAATCAGCAAATAAGCTGTGCCCATTTCGACGTTCTATCAGAATTCTGAATTTCTGGTTAAAAATCTCTCTGCCTGAACATGTCTGTCGGAAATCACTGCCTTTGCTAATGCCAGGGGTCATTAAGTGTACAGAGAAGGAGGCCAGGCAGAGATGTTCTTCCTTTTCTTAAATGAGCAAGGGTTAGTGAAGAACACTGGGGGGTGAGCAAGTTGTACACAATCGCAGCGACTCCGGTGCCCCTCCTGGGGACTGCGAAATCCTCTGCCACTGTGAAGTGGCTTAGAAATGAGCCGACAAAGAAGTCCATTGACTTTAACATGAGTATGCTTGAATCACACAGAAGACAAGAATAAATCACCTTACCAATGTGTCTGGTGTAATTTTCTCATCTCCTTCCAGTTCCCCCACCCCCCACCCCTTTTGTTCTTTGTGGCTGTTTTTGTTATCAGTAGCATCTTTGTGAAGTCGCCTTTCCTGGATTTTTCTAAGGGTGACTAGGGTGGGAGCTAGGTGCTGCGGCCATCTGAATCTTTTAAAAGCCGCCTAAGAAATATTTAAGACCCTGCTCTAGAAGGAACGGCTCTCCCAGGCATAATTTTTGGTGCTGGTTGCAGCAGGGAGCGTATGCTGGGAGGAAAGTATTATTTTTCTAAATGGAAGGTGTCAGATGGTCACGCAATGTGACTGCATGTTCGAGATCACCGCCTCCCATCTGCAATTTGTGACGTGTGAAAGATTCTGCCCAAATGTGCTCACCAACTGGAAATCCTCGGCACTTTTTTTCCTTATCAGGAGAGACCAAGATAACCAATGGTTTACAGATCAGGGATCCTATCAAATTAATATCACTGTAGGATAAAATCTGTTTTAAATACAACTCCAGCAAAGTTAACTAGTACAAATAAGTTCATTCATCTGATTAAGAATGGATGCTCAGAAAACAACAATAAAATGAAATCTGCTTATCACTGTACCTCACTTCAAAAATAGGCTGGATATGAAGGAGGATATATTTTTCCTTACTAATTAATACTGACCATCCCCAGGACAGAAGGAAAGCATTTTTGAATCAGGGTCGGCTTTTCCTGGCCTTATACACCTCTGAGTCGCTTTCAAATTAACCACAGCAAAACTCAGAAAAGACGGACTATTTAGCCTTTGCCTAAATAGGGGTTCCATGTTTGGAACTGAACTTGAACCTTTGAGATTTGTTTATTCTTGGCTAGGCATAATTCCCAGCTTCTCAGCTAAAAGGGTCGTAAAAAGGCTCATAAGGTGCTTCGGACATCAAGCAGCTCATACAAAACAATATCTTGATGAGTTAAGTGCAAATGAATCAGAAACATAATGGGCTAAAATTCCCTTGCTGTGCACAGGGGTTCATGGCTGGAGGAGAAAAGTGCTTGGCTCTGCAAAGCACACCTTGGCTTTCATTCCCACCAATAACAGTTGGGTGGGGAGTTTCTATGTTTGGCCTCAGAGATGGATTTCCTTCGCTTTGCCGAATTCTCACCTTATGGACTACAGAAAGGGAAGGTCTTCCTGGGGTTTTGTTTCTCATCTGTGTCAACGGCAGAGGGAGAAAGAGCTAGAAGGACAGAAGCCCTTGGGTGAGTGCGAAAGCCCTGTTCATCCCCACATCGTTTTATATTGTATATTTTGCATCACAAAGCTCTTCACAATCAGTGACAAAATATAGAGGGATTACAAATTCAAGAAATAGATTGCTATCACCTTTTTCTGAAGCAGCTGCTGCTGAGCTGGCGTAGGCAATCGTGAAGGTCTGAAATCCTTTGTGCTCAGTCTCCAGTCGGAGCTCCAGAGGCATTTGGTGTGACGCTTTCTCCCAGGAGAGGAGCCCTAAACCCCACTTCAGCGTCAGAGAGCAACGTGGGCCGATCGCTCCTCATGCAGACCATCCTGCTGGGCTTTTTACAGGGTGACCCCCGTAGACCACGTGCAAACAAAAACAACAACGAAACAAAAAGGCAGTGATATGAAAAAGAATATGGCAAAGCATATCTGATTTCGTTGAAGGGAGAGAGCGTATGCCTAACAGGAAGCCGTCCCCATGTGACACATCAGTAAAGAAATAATGAACAGACAACAGCAAGCCTTTGACTCAAGGATGGCCCTTTGTATTGATTCTCGGGATTCTTTTATCAGTAGAGCCCTTCCCTGTGCTCTCAGCTGATCCAAACCCTGCCCATTCTTTAAAACTCAGAGCAAATCCATCCCTCTTCATAAATGCTCCCTCCTTGTAAGGAGCCCCAAATGAGTAATAGGTTGTGTTCGTCCTCCTCTGAACTCATTCACCAAGTTTTGTGTCTGCAGACGGTTTGGCAATTAACCATCTTCTGGTGCTGGCTTGAATGGATAGTCAGTAATTTTTCAGTGGGCTTGACCATTTCATACATTTTGACTTAATTTTCTATTTCAGTTGGAGGTTTCTTGAGGCAAGGGCTTGGCCTTATTTATCTTTTATTTCCTTATTGGAGTAGGGGAAGGATGCCAACTTTGTGCCAGGCACTAACTACTTCACTGCATATACCTGTAGGTAGAGGCCAGGCAATCGATTCTGAGATGCTGTCTCATCTCCATGCCACAGGGTAAGTGGTAGAGCCACAATTTGAATCCTGACTGTTGACAAAGCCCTTCCTTAGATGATAAACATGGCAGATAGGAACTAAGCAATTGATTTCTGATTTAACCACACACACACACACACACACACACAAAACACAGTGAGAATTCTCATGACTGTGTTCATTCTTTTGTTTCAGAGTGAGAATTCCTTTAACATCTCTGCGCCCCAGAAGCCCTGTCTTTGCTTCCTCCCCTGAGGAAGAGATGGCACAGGTAGTAGCTACGCACGTTCTGACAGGAGTTGCCGGCTCTGGAGTCTGGCGTTTGCCATCAGATGAGGGATTTGGCGGCCAGCACTTCCTGTGGCTGAACTTCCCTCATCAGCAGTTGCACCACAAAGGATTTATTCTTGAGGTTACCAGTACTTCTCCACCCTCACTGCAGTACCCTGCCCAGCAATCCTTCTTGATCCTGGTCAGAGCACATCTTCAGAGTAAGAGCTTAGGTGTTTGTTTCTTCTTTCATGCTGTGATGCTTTGGTGGGGGCGGACTGCTGGTGATGGACATGTGATTTGTAGATGGACATGTGATTTGTAGCTGGGCATTTGTAGCTGGGCATTTGTAGCTGGGACAGCAGAGCAGCAAGCTAGATATGAGTCTAAGCCCTGGCCTGAATCCAAGTTCAGAGTTTTCAGGGTCCACTGAAACAATGGGAGCTGTTGCTTACATCTTCCTACCTATTGTCTCAGAGACACTGTGCCTCCTGGGCCCCAAGATACTCCAACTGACCTTGCCAAACTCTCAGAAACTCAACACAGAGGATGATGAACTGATGTTTCAAACATACAGAAGCCACCTCTATAAGCTTAATGCCCTCTTGCCCATGGAAGTCTTGTCTATGCCTGATCCGTGATAGGCCTTCGTGATAAAGAGGAAGGCCCACCATGGCTCCCAGAGGGGCTCACCTCCCTGCTAATGGGGACTGCCGGAACTTTTTACTTGACCCCTTCCTCTCCTTTTGATAGTTTTTGATGGTTGCGACAGGGGAGAAGGCAGGAAGAGGAAAAGTTTCTCAACCACAGAGTCTGCATTCACCCCATCAACTGTTGCACGTAATTCTTCTGGACGTTTATTTTTTTGTTCCCTTCTTTCTATCTCCTTGGAGATGCCGGTTACTCTTTCAACAGGAGTGCTGGTGGTAGCATTTATTGGGGGTCATATAGAATCAGTGCTTCCTTAAAAAAAAAGGCTGAGTAGTGACTAGGTCCAGACCACGGGGCAGAGACAAGGGAAGGAAACAGGAGAGAAAGAATGGGCGCTACTGGAAGAAAATTGGTTTCCCCCATTTCCTCTGTCTCTTTAGAATCTTCAGAGCTTTGCCAGAACTTAAAATATTGGTATTCCTTTGTCACTAGGCCTTATCTCTTCTCATTTTACATACCCTTCCTGACAGATTTCATTGCTTCAATTATCTTGATTTTTTCCCTCCTGATTTCCAAATATATACCTTTTAGTTCACAATTCCTTTCTTGAGCTGCAGCCTTGTATATTCACCTGACAGTTGACAGCCTCACTTGGATTTCTCAGCGGCATCTCAAAATCACTATGTCAAAAATTGACCTCATTATCCAACCCCCGCCAAACCTGCTTCCCTGCGTATCCTGTCTTAGAAAATGGAAGGAGTTGGAAAGCTGATAGCGTTAAAAAGCGTGAGGTTTTGTGGTTGGACTTCCCTCTCTATTTCCCCATCCCCACAACCAGCCAATCACCAAATCCTAATTCCACTCATTGAATATCTCTCAAATCCACCTACTTCTCCCAAGTCTCTTTTGGCTGGATATTTTAAAGGGCTGAATAACTCCCACTCACAAAGATGTCCACATCTTAGTCCTCAGAACCTATGAACATGTCACTTTACATGGCCAAATGGACTTTGCAGATGTGATTAAAGATTCTGAGACAGATTATCCTGGAGTATCTGGGTAGGCCCAATATATTCACAAATCTTTATAAGAAGGAGGCAGGAGGGCCAGAGAGAGGAAGAGATGTGATGACAGAAGCAGAGATGGGAGTGAGGTGAGGTCCCGAGTCAAGGAACACAGGAAGCTTCTAGAAGGTGGAAAAGGCAAGGAAATGGGTTCTCTCTCTAGAACCTCCAGAAGGCGTGCAGCACTGCTTACCCATTTTAGATTTCTGAACTTCAGAACTGTATGAGAAGAAATTCATGTGGTTTTCAGTCTCTAAGTTTGTGGTCATTTGTTACAGCAGCAACAGAAAACTAATACAGGCCTCAATGGTTTTCCCTGTCTCCAGTTATGCCCCCTTCTAGCCTATTTCCCACGAGGTAGACAGAGGAAGTGTTCTAGGACACAAATCTGATCATAGCCATTCCAAGCACAGGAATGCCGTGTGCTAGATTACATCTCTTTTTTCTTATTTTTAGCTCCTTCTCATTCACATTCCGGGGCATGCCACAACCCTAAATGCAGCAGCATGGGGTGTTTTCCCTTGACCATAAACATCTTCGGAAGGCATGAGACGTCCACTCCGTTTTAGGACTAAACCTACACCGATCACAAAATGGTGCGTGTGCTAAAGCATCTGTAAGCAGAGAAAAGGAACAGAGGAACTCGTAGCATGGTCACGCTCAGGGTGATTCTGTGACAGTCTTCGGGCTTTCTACCTTGTTTGGGGCCAGACCTTTGAGAATTGCTTTCCTTTCCGCTCCCCTTTCATCCATGAAGTGGAAGAGGTGGGGGTGAAGGAATCTAAGAGCCCCAGGAAACCTGCGATTTGGTGTCCACATAGGAGTAGGACCAGGAGATAAGTAACTGGGAGGATAGTCCCTGTACAGTTGAGAAGATGGTGGGGGAGATAAACAGATGTCAGAAGCTAAGGTGGGTTCTGTATAGATTGCTTGGAATATTAGAGCCTAAAATGAATTCTTTTCCTGAACATTTCTCTGATAACCTGCGTGCAGTTGATAACAGTAAGACATTGTGGTGATGGACAGTTTGGGTCCATACCTCTCCCTTTAATGATAAGAGAGGATTAAGGAGAATCTTGCCTTATACTCCAGCCCCCTCCAATTTTTTTTTCAACCTTGTAAGATCAGCACACAAGGCCTTTCTTGTCTGATTTCTGCTTATTATTCTCAAGTATTCTCTCGCCACTCCTCCATTTTCTCCATCCTCAAAACTCGATCAAATGTGCAATTCTCTCTACTCCACAGTTTCAGATTAGACATCATGTCTTCTAATGCCAAGTTTGGCTTGTATATTATTTAGCAGTATATGCCCACCCCTACGGAGGGAGTTGTTATACTGTATTTGAATCATGTTTTCCTTTTCTGTCATTCTCACTAGACTTTATTTATTTATTTATTTATTTATTTATTTATTTATTTATTTATTTATTTTTAGGCCCATTGGCTTGGCATGTGGGATCTTAGTTTCCTGACCAGGGATCGAACCCGTGCCCCCTGCATTGGAAGCATGGAGTCTTAACCACTGGACTGCCAGGGAAGTCCCCTCACTAGACTTTAAACACTCCCAAGGGTAGGGACTGTGGCTTTCTCATTGACATATCAAGCCTTATTACCTGGGGAACATTCACTAAATATTTGCAGAATAAATAAATGCATGAATGCATGGAAGTAGGCCAGGCTACGGGAGACAGGGAGGTATGACAGCAGGCTGAGGACAGGGGTCTAATATGCTAAATAGAGTGAGTGGAAAGGAAGCCTGAGTAACCAAGTTCCTAGAGTTAGACCCTCTATACTTTGCACAAAGGTTGAGCTCTTGCCTTTCAAGGTTCTGTATTTTGTTACTCTTCATTGATATAATTTGACCCTCACTTGCATGCCCTTGATTCACGTATGTCCTGTTTCTCCTTTTAGTCAATAAGTGACTCAAGGACAGGAATTTATGCTTTATGCTGTCTTTGAAAGTCTACTCCAGTATTGTGATTTGCTCACTGGATATATACAATGATGGTTCATGATGAATGTGTTCAAGGCCCAGCAGAAGCCCTTAAACCAGCTCCTGTGCTTTGGAAGATCATCCATTGCTAACTTTGATGCTTGATCCCTTGTTAATCTTGATGCTTCTTTGAGACTGTCACATGTGGACCTTCTCTGTACCTTGGAGTCTTCTGGCAGGTCATATACCTTATGGTTTACATTTGCAGAATTCCTGTAGTTCTTTCCTCATTGTTAGATACAGCAACAAAACATTCGTAGTCTTTCTGATTGCTCTTACTTTTGAAATGAAATGGTCTTTATATATTTTTTTCTGGTGCCCTAAACATTGAGATTTTCAAGATGTATTATTAATGCCAGTGCTATAATGTTTGTGACTGTAGTGCTTCACACTGCTGAGGGCCTAAATACACTAAATATTGCTGCTTCCTGGGTATTGTTTACAAGAGAAATTAGAGAGGATAAAGGAGTTGGATTTTATTCCTTATTAGATGTAATATTGTCAAGAGCGAAAGAATATCACGGCTAGAAGAACTCTGCCCTAGAAGCACTGAGTTCTAGAACAGTTTCTATCACCATTCAGCTATGCAACTTTGGGATAACTATCACTCCACTTCTCTTGGATTCTGTTTCCTCACTAAAAAATTAAAGTACTAGCCCCTTTCCAGTTCTAACAGTTTATGATGAAGATAATTATAATGCAATATATGTAATACTTGTCCTGTATTAGATAGGGGTAGAAAACTGCATTAGATTGCTATGACCAATGATGCCTTCTGAATAGATGATCCTACATAGTAAAATATAGGAGCCCTAATGCAATACTGGGGCTATAATACTCTCATGATAAAAATTGAAGCTATAATCCAAATAAGTTCCTGTAAATAGGAAAGAGGCATCTACTCAGAGAACAAAAGAAAGCCAATTTCTCAGAACTATTTCCTGTAAGATTAGAACACTCTGAACTCAATTTACTATTGAGAACAGACTTTTAAATCAAAACAATGTATACCCATGTGAATTAATGCACCTCTTCTGACCTAACGTGAACACTGCAAAAGCCACAATATGCTAGTTTCTTCCTAAGGCCCTGACTCTCTTAAATATTATTTAGTAGATGCAAACTGGTAAGCTTATCACAGTCTTGAACCTAAGTCTGCAGTGATTCTCTTGTTCTTAATCTTTGGGCATTTGGCATTGTCGTTGATCCCAAAAGAAGACATTGTTACATCTGTAAGTCAAGGTAGAGATTGAAGGAGGCTTCCAACACACAGGGCAGATGGTGAGATGTCATGGTGAAGTCGATTCAACATCCACATGGATTAGGTTTGATGCCACTGAAGCCCTGTAAGAGCTTTCAGGAAGGCAAGGGTGCTTGAAAACTGCTCAGTGAGAGAGAAAATGTCAACACACACTGAAAAGACCATTTCAAGGTCTTTGGTGGAAACTATTTTATCAGTGGGAGTGTTTTCAGCTCCATCCCACAACTCCCAATCAGTGGCAATCTCAAAATCCCTCCAACTCTTTATGAGGTGAGGAAAGCCATCAAGCAGATGAAAACCAACAAGGCATCTGGAGCTGATGGAATCCCTGCTGAAATCTTCAAATCGGCTGAGGAAAATGCACACTACGGCTCCACGCTCTCATCTTGAAGCTTGAGAATGATGAAGAAATTCCAGATGACATCAGTGATGCTGCAGTTGTGACCACTTTGAGGCAATGGCACAAAGATAATTGGAAAAAAGAACACCCTCACTCCTCTCTCTCAGGAAAGTTCTTGCTGAAAGTGTCCATGCCACTTTTTGAAAGGCAATCGATAACTGGAAAATGTTTATTATTTGACTTCAGTTGTTTGGTACAGAATTTTCTTTTCTTTTCATTTTTTGTTTCTTCTTTAAAAAATTGTTTAGAATTGCACTGGTATGAAACAATGCAAGCCATTTCAGATACCCATTGCATCTTCATATGATGACTATTTTTTGAGTCTGATGACCCCTAGACATCTTTTAAGGCAATGGTTGCCTTATCCATCTTTCTGTCTCTGTAGAACCTGCATATAGCGGGTGCTTGATAGATGTTAAATAATGAATGAATTACTTGGAAGTAACTAAGAGTAAGATTAGTTGCGTACACATTATATTTGACCAACGAATGAAGACAATGTTGTCATACTGCCTCAGGCTCCTCTGGCCACGATGTCACAGCGGCCACACAGAAGATGAAGACAGATCGCACACAGGCATTCATGGCCACTTTCCTTGATTATCTCCATGAACGAGGGCAGGTGGCAGAAAAGCCTGGAAAGACTGGAGAGCTTGAGATTTGTAAAGGATGGGAAAAGCTTGAATGTCAACCTTTGCTTTGGCTGCTGCTGCCCGAGTTTCCAATCAGAATGGAGCAGTGAGTTTCCTCAGGACCATAATGAGCAGGGCTAACATTCCCATCCTGCCGATGAGTGACTGAAGTCGCAGGATGACTGACTGGTCATTTCCAAATTAGGAGCCAAGCTCCCATTTGGCTATAAAGTTTGCATCTCTGTGCCCTACACCGAGGCCAGAGGCCAAACCAAAGTGTCCCATGGAAGCTATGCGGGGGGCTGGGGTGGGGACAACGTGGGTCCTCGATCTGCTCCACAGACACAGAGATAATGTAGTGCACTGTGTTAATTAACACTTAAAGCTGAAACAGACGAAAATAAACAAATGCGCACCCATTCTGGTTCCACTTCTAAGACCTCATCCCGAGACCGTAACACAGTTTGTTTTACGGCTTCTCCAGTCACGTGAGAGCCAGCATAATGAAACCTCTCTAATCTCTATTTTTCTAAAGTCTGTGTAGATACAGATGGCTCTGCTTTGGTCTTTGGGTTTTATTCTTATTTTGCCACAATTTTAACCTTTTATGTATCTCTGTCTGTGAGATAGTCTCACTGTTTCCTCACTGCCTAGAGGCTCTGCGAGGCCTTTCATTTTCATTTTCCAACCGTTGTATCACATTGTTCTTCAGGATATTTGGGAATTTTTTAAACAACAGAAGATGTGCAGCCATTGTTACTGGACGATTCTGATCCATAGGGATGCCATTCTCGGATTCATGGGAACGTTTCTATCAGCTCCACTTTTTAACAGGAGAGGTTGAAGAGTAGATGTTTAATTTTCAAAGTATCCCTAATCAGTTGTGCCTGGCAGCCTGCCAATAGCAGACGAAGGACACGGGAGGATATCACCTCCAGTGTGTTTGTGGGAAGAAAGAGAATATGAAGGAAGGAAGAGAGCCATAAAACGAAGAGAGCTGGATCTGACACAGGTACTGAAAGAGAAAAAAAAAATTGGGACTATCGAGCTTCACATGCAGAGTCAAATTCCGAAAAAAAAAAAATAATGGTGACATATAAACAGCCTGCAAAGCCCAATACTCAGCCCCATCAATTCGGCATATTCTGAGTCCCAGCTTCCAGCTGCAGTAAGAGAATAGACACAGAAAAATGACCAAAGCATCCCCGACATGTTTGCCTAAGTGAAGTAAGCAGCTCAGAGGAGGGATTTAAAAGAGGTCTCGGTATTGTTCTTGGAGCCCACTCAAGCATAGCAAGGGTGGAATTCCATCTGTTCAGTTCAGTTTGGTTCAGTGAACTGGACCACTTTTAATGGTTCACTAAATTCTGACTATCTAAAAATTACAGTTAATGTGTTTTAAAAATCTTGAGCTGCATGACAAGAACACCTTATTACTTGTTCTTCCTTGCCCTTGGGTGGATCACCTCTGAGAATGGGTAAACTGGAGCGCCTTTCCCGAGATGGGGGAATTAGGTCACTGAATCCCGTGTTGGGTCCCACAAATGGCTCTCCATTAAAAACAAGAAACAAAACCCATTTTACATCCCTTACTGGACCTTGCCTCTGATTGGAGTTTGGAAGCTGGGGTGACTATTTCTCACCCACGTGAGATCAGTCTGGGAACAGCCTCTCTGACGTAGAGAAAGGAGGCAAGCAGAGAACTAGAAAAGCAGAACAACTATTATAGAAAAATAATTACATGAGGGAAAAATCATAATTCATGTTTCAGGGGTAAGTTTGAAAATCTCAAAGCATGGGTTGCTCTCAGGATGTATTCCTGGCTTGTGGATTTTCAAGGAGGTGGTTTGTATCCAATTTCATAGGATGTAAAATTTCCCAGGCTTCTAAGGAGCTGTGCTGCTTCTGCGGGTAAACCTAAGAAAATAAGAGAATTGTGTCCCCTGGATTTGTAATGAGTGTGTTGGTTTCTCTCTGCATAACAAACAAGCCTCCTATCAGGAAACCAAGATGCTTTTTATCATGGGCATTATTGGGGGGAGGGGGACTGAGCTCTGAAAGAAACACCTTTAAAGAAAGGATGAAAATGTCAGGAATTAGAATGAGAAAAGGGGAGTAGTTTTTTTTCTACCATTGGATTTGGGTAGCCTTGTTTTATTCTCCATGTCATTTTTGCCTATTAAAATATATCTTTCCCCTCCTGGCTACTGGTCTCCGTGGCCTCTAGTTGCCAGGTCCTGCTTGATATGCCAGTATGACAAATCATCAGGACAAGAACAGCAAGTATCGAAAGCCACACCTGAAGTTTTCAAATAGGAAATGACACAAAACCAGACCAAGAACAGCTGCAAGTCTAAAAACAACACTTTGTCCAAATACATTTTTTTTTTAATAAAAAGTACATACATTGAAATTGGGACCAAGGCTACTGAATAATGTGGAAGATGAACAATTACATCTTTAATGCTGATGGTATGTTTACTTTCCTACTCAAACATAGCCAGCTTAGAATTATTTGTTCACGATGAAATTCAATTTTTGGAGGGCTAGAAACACGTGGGATTAGAGGAAGCGATCCTCATTTGGTCTTAATGGCACAGGTGTCTTTCTGACGCATGACAAGTAGTATTCTTTTCTCATCCAAAAAGTGCCAAAGCACAGAGAGAGCCTTGTGTAGATGAGGGCACTTCTTCTTCAGGCTTGTATCTGCATAGGGCGGAGGCACACAGTGATTTGAGGATGTAGGCTCAGTTTTTCGGGGAAGGGACTGCCCCCGCCTCGCGCCTTCCTTTGCAGGCTTCACACCTGCCAGCTTGGGAGGGCATGCCCACAGGCCCCTAATATGGCCCGTTGACCTCTGAGCAAAGGCTATGCATGGCTGTGGTCCCTTCTCCAGCCTATTTCCTTCCATAACTCCCACTGGGGCTACTAGGAGTAGAGAACATGGCTAAAGGGCGTCTCTCCTGTGACCTAATAACTTCTTATTTTTCTCCCCGGCTCTGTCCCTGACTATCTTACAGATTCCCTGCACTTTCTTCAAGGCTATCTTTCTCAAACATTAATGTGATGGAACCCCTCCTCTGCATACAAGTCTCTGTAGCTCCCCATTGCCCATAGGATAAAGGGTAATTTCCTTAGCAGACAGGCATCTCTTCATAATAATATTATTCCAAGTTTCTTTCCAGACACATTACCATTTGTTAAGTTTTTGCTTATCTTTTAAGGCCCAGCTTAAAAGTCTCCTCTTTTGAAGATTTCTCTGATTACTCAGCCCTTCCAACCGTTTCCATACCATGGATACGTCCATTGGAGGAGCTATCTCAGGGTATTGCAATGATGTGACCATCTGTCTTCCTTTTTCTCCATCTAGACTGTGTCACAATCAAAACCAAGAATGTACCCAAGCCTAGCACAGTGTTGAATGTCTGCTAAAAAAAAAATTAATTGAATGAGAATGTCTGATTTTTTTAATGTGATTTTCTCTGTTTTCTAGTCCAGCTATCCAATTTAATATTGTCCCAAGGTATTATTCCCAATTCTGTTATTCCCTTTTCTGTTACCTTCTTTCATAATATTTATGAATATAAGTTTATTTGAACATGTACTTGTGTATTGATTTTCTCTATCAGTAGAATATGAAATCCATGAAGCCAAGAATGTCATCTTTTTTGGGTATACTATGTCTCCCACTCCTGACTCTGTGCGTACTTAGTAAATATTTATTGAATAAAACAATAAATGAATTAATGAATTCTCCAGCAAAGGATATTGCAGTTGCAAATACCTACTTCCAATGTTTTTTACATAATGACCAAACTTATTGCTTTTCCCCTTATTCACTTTCTTCTTGATTTTGATGGTTCTTTTCTACAGTTTTCCTCGTTTAAAACGAAAAAATCTTGTGACAAGGGTAGAAAAAAAATGACTGGGAAATTCACAAAGAAACCCTTTTACATGTTGATGACAGAATCCTTTTGTGAAAGGATGAGTTCCCTCAATTCATGCACCACTGGTTCCCCCTTCTCCTTCCTCTCGCTTCTTCTTTTTCCTACTCACAGGTCTGCCCAAAGCTGCTGGCTAAGCCGCCTCAAACACAAAGGGGAATTAATACTGTAGGACATTTAGAATTCAGTGCCCACTTCACTGTGAGGTCTTAGAAAATCAAGGCAGAGTTTTAACCCTGGTTGCAAGTGGAAATCTTAATGTAGTTGGACTTTAACTCATCATAATCAGAGCCTATTTTATGAATTATTATCTAATACTGCTGTGAAAAGGGAGACTTGAGCGAATAGGAGACCTGAATTTTTGTTTTCCACTGTAGCTGTCCATCAGTACGAGGTTTAAGTCGAGAGAGAGTTAGGGTACAACACTGAGGGGTGTGTGTGTGTGTGTGTGTGTGTGAGACTTCCTGCATGTCCAGGGATGCCCCTCAGGTAGGCAAGTGGCCTAATGCATCTCACAGACACTTAATTGTATGAGTTAAGGGGCTGCTGTGAGTGAGCAGGTCACCAGGAGGAAGAGCGCTGCCATCACTGCTGTCCCCAGTAATTCTGTCCCCTCTAGGTTCACCTTTCATTGTGCTCCAGACACTGGGGTCTGCCACCAACACGCTGTCCATCTCAACCCAGAAGCTAAAACGACTTAAAACCAGGAACTATAAGGGCATAGATATATCTCACTTAGTGTTGGTACAAATTATTTAATCTTTATGGGCTTAAAGTTTCTTCACTGAAGGTAACTTGACAGAGTGACGGCCACATGGGCTGTTGAGAGGATTAAGTAATATATAAAGTGTTTAACACCGGTAATCGGCACATTACAAGTAAGGGTAGTGGCCGTTGTCACTGCTACCATTAGTCCTATGGGTAGAATAAACCAGGGGCATCGTTTTCTCTTCTTCACATGTGACACTGAAAATAAACAAACATCAGACTCCAGAATCCGAAGCCACTCTCTAGCGGCTAAGAGCCCAGATTCCAGAACCAGGTTCCTTTACTTACTGGGTAGGCAACTTGAGGGAAATTGTTTAGTCTCTTTGTGATTGAGTCTCCTCATTTGCAAAATGAAGTAAGGCTGCACCTATTTCCTTGGTATGTGTTAGGATTAACTTATTTACGAGCTTGGACTAGTGTACGTGGCAAACGTGTAATACCTGGAAGATGCAATTAATATGATTTTTGTTAACACTGAAGTCTCCTGGAGGGGGTGGTGGTAACCAGGGGATATTGCATTGCATAAAAATACGACATAACTTCTTAGAAAAGCTCCCAGACTGTACAGCACAAGGAGGCCAGCTGTCCTTTTGCTCTCTTCTGGATTTCCGGAAGACTCTTCTCCTCACTCCCAGGCTGCAGCTTCCTCCCATTTAACCATTCTTTTTTCAGGCCACACACTCGTGAGTGTGTAAACTAGCCTACTCCTCGCTGCCTTCTCCTTCCTAATGAGGAGCAAAACAGCTCAATCAATCAAGCAAATAATAAAGAAAGAAATAATTCCTTCCAAGTAAGGGCCACAGCTGTAAATCCTTCACACTTCATCTTCTCTCCAGATCACGTGATTACATTTAATGACTTATCCAAATGCACGTCACCAAGGCTGCAGAGTGGCTCTTCTCCTACCTCCTGGGCACAAAACCTTTCATTCCTTTGGTTCAGTCACATCTGACATGGATTCACACCGCTCACCTCTAGTCCTAGCATTTACGGAACTTGATCTTTACAGAATTTATTTCCAAGTTTGTTCCCTGCCTGTGGACCCTAAGGTCAGCCCTTCTGGCTCTGGAATTTATTTCAGTTCTGCAGTTGGAGTTGTGTTCTTGTTCCTTCTCCTTCAAGAAAGAAAGCTACCTCTCTCTCTGCACTCAGAGGACCCTCTTTTGTGCTTTATGCTATCAGCACTGAGGGAAACGGAAGCAGCTAAAATGTTTTGAAAACTCAGTGTCCGAGATACTCGATATGTGTCTGAATTTCAGTAACCACGAATATACTTTATCAGATGTGGAAACCAGCTCTCAGAGAGGTTGAGTGACTTGCCCAAAGTCACACAGCAGTAGAGATAGTATTTAAACTTGAGTCTGTTTAACTTTCAAAAACTGTGCTTGTTTCTTCCATTATATCATACAGCTTCATTATTTTAAAATAATGATGTTATTATTTAAAAGTTTTAATTCTCCAAGACTTCCCTGGTGGTCCAGTGGTAAAGAATCCACCTTCCAATGCAGGGGACGTGGGTTCAATCCCTGGTCGGGGAACTAAGATCCCACATGCCATGGGGCAACTAAGCCCACGCACCACAATTACTGAGCCTCTGTGCCTCAGCTAGAGAGCCCACGTGCCGCAAATTACAGAGCCCACGCACCCTGGAGCCTGTGCACCACAACTAGAGAGAGAAAACTCCGCACCCCACAACTAGAGAGAAGCCTGCACGCCACAACGAAAGATCCCCCATGCCGCAACTAAGACCCGATGCAGCCAAAAAAATTTAAAAAAAATTTTTTTAAATTTTAATGGATGATTCTATTTTAATTCTACATGGCTTATATATATTATTCTCCTGGATGTAAAATTATAAATGGGATGGAAAGGAGTAATACTACCGTGCACTGAGTATTTTCTGTCTTTGTCTAGTTTCTCTCTCTCTCTCTCTCTCTCACTTTTCCCTATTTATATACCATCTATCTATCTGCATATGTTCACACAATATGTATGTATGTGTATTTACTAGATACCGTCTGATATTTATTGAGAACGTATGTGAAGCTGATGAAAACATCTCATCTTTTTCATCATTACAAAATTTAGAAGCTCTGTCCTTGCGTTGGTATAGTCAATGACCAGCACTGAGCTGGGCCAGCATTTGGCAAAGCGTCACTTCCACACTTGCTTTCCTGGCTAGAACTAGCCTCGCCCGGCCCTGAAGTTGGGCATTGTCTCCGTGAGAGCTCTCCTACCACAGCCTGTGTTCCTGCAAGGGCTGGTTGGAAGACATCACCTCTGTGCTCAGCAATACAAGCTCCCAAGTGGGATTCTCACTGAATTCCCTTTTTAGACTTGAGAGATGATTCTATTCTCAACTATTTGTAGAACTTGAGATGAACTGATGAATCCTAAAACCCTTCTTCCCTGATGTTAGTTATTTCTGCCAAATTTCCCATTGGTTAGATGAATTGGAGAGATGCCTATTCACGGACCCATCTATCCAACGATCTCCGTCATATGTCTGCCGTGGCACCCTTCCCTCTACTGGAGTCACTTAGTTGCTTAAGGTGGTATCTTGTCTTTTAAATAGAGCTGAAAATTATAAAAATTTTACATGAAAACTATGTTAATATGTTTTTTGGGAGGTTTGTACGTGAATGTGAAATATCAGGGCACAGGATAAAAACCCAGGAATCACTTTGGGTCTGTTATGTTGACTTGGAGGCTTGATTAAGGAAGGTCACGTCTGATGTTTGGAAATAGGCAATTAATTGCAGAATCACTATTATCACTGCATCTTCTTTCAGACTGTAAATTTCCAAAAGTACTACAACAAACACATGACTACCATGAAATGGGTCTTAGAATAGTGAACAAAAATATGTGTGTGAGTGTGCGTGTACATGTATATAGGAAGATGATTTCAAAAGCGGAATGTCTGTGACTGGTTGCAGTAGTCTTGAGTGAGTAGACTGGCTCCTCAGCCCCTACACACACTTTTGCAAAAAGTCATTAAAATAGGAAAAGCCACAGAGGAGAGTATCACAATATAACCAGCAGTAAAGACAAGCAGGACCTCTGCAGTATTTAGCTCTTCTATGAATATCCCCTTGTTCTGTCCCTCTCACTCAGGGACTGTCTATCCAGATGAGAAAAATGAAGAAGGAGAGGAGAAGAGATCAGTGAAGAAAAAGGTTGAGTGGCAGACAAATGGTGGTGGAGGGGATGGTAGCTGGCGAGCAAGGGTGAGGTGCTCAAGGCAGATAAAAGGAGGAGCCCATATTGAAATCAGATTAGTCTAATCGTATTTAGTAAAAGTGAAGGTGCTGAGAGCAAACCCACATCTCAAGGATTTAAAAAACAAAAAACAGAAATGTTTTATACAATTGGAAGTGGGGAAGGAAGATAATTAGAGCAAGCATCTGGCAAGGGAAATGGGAGGAGGGGGAAGGGAGAGATGTGTCCAACGTAGGCGTTTCATCTGTTAGTTTAAGGTCAACTTTGTGTGTGCATTTGGTTGCATCATTTCAAAAGGAAAATGTAAATTAGATTTACCTGATTTATTGTTGGGTATTAGCTTTGGGATCAAAAAGCACACATATCTGTTGTTATTGCTACTGTCAAAAGCCCTACGATGTCCTTAACTGTGTCAGAATCTTCTTCGTTTCTATGAGTGCTATTTGTTAACAATAACATACACCTCACGGAATACCTTGGGTGGAGGTGGGCAGTTTGACCCTTCAGTGACAGATATCCACACCTCTGTGCCAAGGACTATGCTACTTGTTCAAAGTCATGCAAGGAGGAAGGTTGTAAATGGTGTGTCATATCCTAGAAGAAGAGACGAGCTAATTTCCCTGTCAGTGTATTTGAATATCCTGGAAGTGAAACATGATAAGGTTTGTCTATGTTTCTGTTTATTTGTTTTTCATAGATTTCACTCTCTGCCCTTAACAAAGAGAAGGAAGCTGCAGGCTTATCCTTCTCTCTACAGCTGCAAATGTGACCTCCTAGGAAAAGCCAAAATGACAATTCTTTTATGACTAGGAAGTAGGAAGTTTGACAGCTTCTGAAAATAAATGCCTGTATTCCATTTTCTAGCAGGCTGTTGTGGTTCGTCTTCTGTCTGGGAATTGGATAAAAACGTCAGTGAATATTCCAAAGGTCAGAATTTCAGAACTGCTGCCACAACTGTATTGTCACCAAGTATTAATGACTCTCTCACTCGTTTTCTTTTTTTAAGAGGCCCGGTCATGTCCGGGGGAATGCCAGGTACATTTTTCTTAATGTATGAGCACAAGTTACATATAACAACCTAACAACACAATACTGCCTCTTTAATGCTAATCTATTCCTTGCAATCTACTAGATACATGTAGAGTCATTGGTGTGTATCAAGAGAGCAAAATCAGATTCTGAAAATATCTGAAAGGATGCACTAGAGTGTACATAATAATGTATTTTAATCTGCCAGGCCTTAAAATTAATCATGAATTCCCACAGAGATTTTAATAATTTTGAGATGATTTTTTTTTATAGAGTAATATTCTTGGACAGAGTTTTCTAAACACTGCATGGGGAAAAAAGTAGGTGGGGGAGGGGGAAAGGGGGCGGTTTCTCACTTGCCACCATATAGGAGATAAAAACATTAGGGGAACATGCTTGCTTTTGCTCCTAACTAAAAAGCAAGGTAAGTGTTTCAAAGAAAGCCTTTATCACTCCATAAAAGCTGGCAAATTGCAGGAAGTTTATTAGGGGTAATAATGTGCATTTGTTAAGCAGAGGGAATAGTCCTGAAGGGAAGAGGTCCACTCTGGCTAGGGGGTGGATGTCTCCGAAACATTAGGAAACTTGGCCATCAGCAGTTTTCAGAGTTGTACGGGAGGAAATCCTTGGAAATCAAACTGCACTAGACTCTAGAAAGGGTGACCATATATTTATTGTCCAAACAGAGACTTTTGAGAGCAAAAATAAAGGTCAATCATCACACTGGAACATATGTTTAAATACTTGAGTTCAAGGACATGTAGCAGTGGTATAGAGATTTCCGATTCAGCATCATCCTTGCCTTTCAACGAGGGGTGATCTTGTGTGCTTCCCTCACCTTGCCAAATGCTGTGACTGTAAACCATTCAGGCTCTTCCAGCTTTATCCAACAAAGATGCTATGTGAACTTATAAATATAGAGCTTTTTTCTTCCTGAATATGAACAACTAAAAATATTATGTTCTAGACTGATGATTCTTCCAGGATTTTCAGGGTAGTAGAAAGAAATAAGGTCTTAGAGGATATGCTGGGCTTTCTATATCTTTTTTTTTTTTTTTTTTTTGTGCATCATGTCTTAGTTGCAACACACGAAATCTTTGCTGAGACATGCGGGATCTTTTTGTTACAGCATTCGGTCTGCTTGGGTTTCTCTCTAGTTGTGGCATGCGGGTTTTCTCTTCTCCAGTTGTGGTGTGCGGGCTCTGTAGTTTGCAGGCACATGGGCTCTCTTGTTGAGGTGCATGAGCTCAGTAGTTGTGGTGCGTGGGCTTAGTTGCCCCACGACATGTGGGATCTTAGTTCCCCCACCAGGGATCGAACCCACGTCCCCTGCATTGGAAGGTGGATTCGTTACCACTGGACCACCAGGGAAGTCCCTCTATATCTTTTTGACTCTCCATGCAATACCCAATTCCATCGTCTGGGTATAGGGAGAATGAATTGTTTTGGGGGCTGACCAAGTACAGGGTAACTCTCCCTGAAATGTGGTTGTCAAAATGGAACAGGGAAGAACAAAATCTGACTCCATGTTGGATCTGTTTCTTTTACTTTGACCTTTGCTTTCCATTGCTGGTGATCTCTCTATAGCTATAGGCATACATAATGGCCTGCCTCGGGGAACCCTGCCCCTCTGCCTGAATGTTAAACTAAAGTGCCTTTGTTCAGCCCACAGGGAAACACCCTCACCCTGCCCACCTGTGAATGGCTGCAGAAAAGAAGAAATGAACACATCCTCTCCCAGAGGATGGCCAAAACCAGGAGATAGTTTGCAAGACTTATGGCCTTTTTACTTTACTTCCTCACCTCCTCTCTCTCTCTGTTCTATAAAAGAAACTAGCATGCGGACTCTGATAAGATGGTACTCTAGGACGCTGGTCCGCCATCTTCTTGGACCCCCGGCTTTCCAAATAAAGTCGTTATTCCTTGCCTCAACACCTCGTTTCCAATTTATTGGCCTGTTGTGCAGTGAGCAGAGCGAGCTTGGACTCGGTAACAAGAACATGTCTTAGTTTTTTTTCTTCCCATCCACTAAAACTTCCCCCGTCCCCCCCACGTGGTTTGTCAGAAGTAGCTGAAATGCTGGGATTGACCTCATTGTTTTGGGAGGATCAACTCATTTTTCACAGTCAGTGTATGCTTCGAAACTTTAAGTAATGGAAATTATACAAAAGGGAAGGAGGTAGAAATAGGAGGAGTTCCAGGGAACAGATGCGTAATTATAAAGACAGGAAGTAGGATTTTAACTGCACTACATTACCTTCAAATAATTTGCAGGCTGGTCAGATCAGAAATCTCACTAGTGTGTGCTTCACTCTCTTTGGGTGGGTGATGAAATAAAATTTGGAGATACTGTATTAGCTCTGGTTTAGCCACCACTCCCCTTCCAAATTTCCCACCTTTCTCTGTCCCATTGAATCAGTGACATTCATTGTCTCCAGGGATGCGTACTGAACGGAGTGCAATAGTAGAATAGGATACACAAGAACAGTAAGTAAACAAGTGAAAGCCTGATTATTCACATCCTTTAAGGGTAGAGAAAATACTTTTCAGTTTGGGAAGAGTTGCTTGTGAGAGCTTAGCTTGTCCCAGAAGACTGTTTAGATCTGTCCCAAGAAAGGGCCCTTTGGTTGCTGCAGGCAGGGAGCCTGAGATGGGGGTGAGCAGAGAAGGGATGGACAGGAGAGCAACCTGGGCGGAGCCCCTCCGGAAAGTCCTCCATGGCCCCAGGCAAGAGTAGCGGAAACAAACAAACAAAAATTGGCTGCCAGGAACTCTACAGACCTCCTGAACTGGCATTTCTCCTCCTTCCTAGAGCCACCCAGAGAGGTGTAGGAGAACATCACAGTTTCTGTGCTTCTTGAGAGGGGTGTGGAATACCACCGAGTGGGCTGGTGGAAAGCCCAGGAGCCCTGGGGTTGAGATGTGGGGATGCAGATTGACTACCAGGACCTGAGGAGCAATGGCCATCTGGGGACCTGACATATCTCCCTGGAGCAAAATTTGAGCCAGACCAAAGACGAGATAGAAGAGGGACTCCTCATTGAGAACTTGTAGGGAGTGGAGGATGCCTGAAATTCTCAGAAATCCTCTGGGAATTTTAATGCCACTCTAGGGAGAAAGGGAGTGAGACAATCCTGAGCTGACGTGTAGCAAATTTCCTTAATTAAATGAAATGTGGGTTTAAAATTGGGATTTTAATGGACACATAGAAAAAAGTGGAAAAGTTCCACATTTCCCACACCTGAGTATTTGCTTGTGATGTATCCAACCCCTGCACCAGAATTCTCATCACTCAGCATTTTGCTCACTGTTTAACAGGCACCATGTAAACATCTTTTCATTGCATAAATGGAATGAAAACATCCCTGTCTCTCAAAAATAAACCAACAAAACACGACAAAATAAAGGAAATACTCAGTAACAAGTACATGAATGTCAAGTTGAATACTTGTCTTAAAGATTTAGAGAGCTCTTCTAGGAGAGGGTTTATTAACCCACTGATGCCAACCCTCATTGGCAAAAGGAAAAAAAATAAAGGTGCTTGAAGCCTGGCACAAACCGAGCTCATCCTAAAGCTGTAGGTGCTTTTGTGGTATGCTAATGGAAGGAGAACAAGAGTGGAATTTCTGGAGATCTTTCAAAATGGGATAGACTAGAAGCTATCTGAAAATCACATATGTAGTCCTGCTTAGAAATAGGGAAATGATGATTTCTTGATTTCTTTTTCTCAAGAAATACAGCTTCAGCTCTAGGATAGGATTTTAAATCTAATCAGAGGTCAATTTATATTTTAGAACAAGAACTACAGTTTCCCCTGAACATAGTATATTAATTTTTGATCAGTATTGTGTGTTTGCTAACAGATCAGGTATATAAAGCTAAAAATGCCACATGCCCTATAGGGACCCCTTTATTTCTAATGACATATATTGGAGTTTTTCTTCTTTGTTCATATGATTTACCTTCAAAAATCTAGTGAATGTGCCCCCCAGAGAAGTGCAGATAGCTGTTTTAATAATCATATTGGTATTCGGGTGGAATGGAGTGGGATAGAACTGAAAGAACTTGCAGGGAATATTGTTCCTGGGATCTCTGGTTTCACCAAACTGCGTATAATATTTAAAGTGCAGTAGTACAGCTAGAGTTTGCAGAATAAAGTTAGCAATTCCATTCTTGTAAACATTGATCTTTTATCCTCCTTCTGAGCTTTGAGAGCCCTTAAATCATATGAGAAGCAGCACAATATGCTGCTAGGTCAACAGATGGCAGGGTTACACTATCTCTGTCTCTCTCCCACCAAGGACAGCAGGAATTTACCTGGACCATTTGACTGTCTGGTATCCAGCGCTGGCTTTAGCACTGGCTTTAGTAGAGCTGGTATTGAGGTCTTCAAATTCTGCTTCTGACCCCAGGGATTCTCTGCCATCAGAACACGCTGGTGGACTCAGACAGTCCTTTGGCTTGGCCCTTACAGGCAGCATACCTACCATCATAAGACTATGGAAGCAATGGAGGATTAGATCCTTTAAATATAGCATAATACATAAAGTGATAGAGTAACAGTCTATTTTATTATCTTTTGCTTATGATATACTTCGTGGGATATCCATATCATCTATGACAATATGGATCTTCTATTGCACCTTCAGGAGATACATACTTTCATTTAATTTTTAACACAGGACAGATATTATGCCCATTGCACAGATGAGAAAACTGAGATCTAGAACAGATCCAGATAGTAAAGAGCAGGGCAGAGATTTGAAATCAGGTGTGTCCATCCCAAAAACCTATGCATTGCTTCTAGGCATAAAGTTTTCCCAGTGTAGGAGCTACTTATTGATAGTTGCTAACTCGTAAAAGGTGGCAGTGTTTAGTTGTGGCCTGATTAATGTGACAACTAACTAAGACTGCCTTTGCAGTCTTGCCCAGTTTACTTTTATTGAGATCTTCCAGTTCCTGTGAGCAATAGTGAGACTTGCTCTGTCAAGACGCAGGACATCTCAGGAAGACTGGGGCAGAGTTAGAAAAGGAATCCTGGCCCCAGAGTCTCCTGTTTACTGCATCTTCTCTGGTTTATACGATCTGAAAGGCAGTTCCTTTAAATTCACCTCTGTTAGCCTAGGTTGTTGTGTGGGAACAATGAATTTTCCCAGGTACATCTTAGCATTTTCCAGCCACCTTCAGAAACCAACCTTGTAATATTTTAGTTGAACCATATCACTTGTGTTTCTAACATTGATCTGGATTTTACACAGCTGTTTACATTAATATGTGTTAAAATGCCTAATTACTGCTACAATCACAGCCAGGCTCAATAGACTTGCCAGCTCTTAAATATATAGTCATGTCTTCATCAAACACAAAGGTCGGTGAGCATCCTAAGCTCCTTCAATTTGTAAACTGGATTAAGGGCGATAGATGCAACCCTTCAAACAAGAATATAGAATTTTGCATATTTCATGGTAATATGCTCATCTGCTTGTTTTGTTGTTGTTTCCCAGGTTTTCAAAAATGGTTGTTGATAAAAAGAGGTCAGAATGTGAGATGAAGTGGGTGTTTATAGTGGGATTGAGGGAAAGGCTTGAGGACACCTGTAAAAGACTGTGTATTATGCCTATTATAGCATTTTTATGTGTGACTTAATAGTAAATTTTTGGCTGACAATTCTTTAGCCAATTGAGCAAACCTGTTATTACTTATTTTTTAGCAGGTATTCGAGCACCTATGTAGGAACTACGATAAGAGCTGGTGACTGCAGAATAATGTCCATGAAGTTAGAGTTCCATGCGTGTCAGTTTCTCTGGGAATGTAGGGGGGCAGCGGTTTGCATTGAGAGTTCAGGGAAGACTTCATAAATATGTTTGCATTGGAGAAATGGAGGATTTTCTAGGAGGGCAAGGAAGGGAGAGATAGACAGGAAATAGCAAAAAGCAGTTATAGTCACCAGTCAAGTGGAAGAGAGCATGGCAAGTTCTGGAAACTACAGTAGCTCAGTAAGCTGAGGAGGAGAATGCTGCTGGTGGAAACCTAGGAGATGCAACATTAGGGACATGTTGTAACTCCTGCAGATGATGGCATATCTCATAATAGTAAGAGGATACAATACACCAAGGAAAGAGAGTTAATTGGAGAGCTGCCATTTGACCCCTGGGAGTTTTGTCAGTGGTCACACAACCCATCTCCAAAGATATATGTGCCCCCAATGTCTAACCAGCTTGTACTACAGAAGCCTGTGGCAGTCTATTGACATTAGCAGGGAATCATTAGTTTTATCTCTTTTCTCATTGGCTGATTTATTGATTGAGTCATGTACTCATTCCTGCATTGATTCAATAAATGTCTACTTAGCCCCTACTATATTTCAGTATTTGTGCTAGTCACTGAGGAAATGACACGGATGCTCTCTTCTGTCTGAGAATAAGAGATGATGGGAAAAAAACATCAGGAGATTTGGCAAAGAATGAGAATGATTATATCAACCTCATTGATTTCATCAATAGAAACATGCCACTTTCGGGACTTCATAGATTCTCTAATTTCACCTTCTACTCACCTCATTTAAGAGAATATTTATTTTTTACATTGAACTCCCATGTATTTAGAAGGTAAATACATGTAAGACTAAAATAACTGGAATTTTCAAAAGGGCTTCATTGTTGTACGGGGGGAAATTGTAAGGATTTGGGGATTTAATCAGATTTGAAACTGAAAATGAAAAGACATCTTGGAATTACTGTATATTCAATTCATTCCTTATATCTTCCTCATCTAAATACTGCACAATAAAAACATGCTTAGAATGGAGACAACTAACACACATCAAGTGTATTTTGAAATCAACAAAGGATGAATTATGCACAATATAACCTTTGGACACACACACCTGTAACCTCTATTAAGGGCAGAGATTATGTTTATCTTGTTCACAGCTGAATCCCTAGCGTCTGGCATGTCATGTACTCGGTAAATAAGTTATTAAATGCATGATTGTTCATGGTAATTACCAATTGTAGTAGATTATCTTATTGTTCTCAACCCTCCTCCTCTCCCTCTATCCACACCCTTTGCCATGTGCCCTTGTAACCCCTCCCACCCCAGTGACGTTGGTCTTGGTCACGTGATTTCCTTTGGCTGATGGAAAGTGGTTGGGAGGGGCAGTGAGGCTTTGTTGAGCTGCACCTTTGGGGCCATCACTGCTTCCACTGGGCTTCATGCACTTCTGTCCTGGACGTGAGATGCGTCTCTGCCAGTCCTTAATTGACAACTTAAATTCTTCAGCAGAGGGAGGATGGGCTACCTTTTACTTTTTAACTACAAATGAAACTGGTACATGTCATGATTCTTGGGGCTTCTATTCTAGTAGTGAAGACTAAATGAGATGCCTTAGTGAAGTTACCCTGGAGTTGATCCTGAGTCAAGGATTTGGACGCAGGTAGTTTATTGGGAGATGATCCCTGGAAGCAGTCTTGACAGAGCAGGAAGGAGAAAGGAAAAATAATACACATGCACTATGGACTGGTTCTTGTTGTGGGCATCTAGGTATTAATCCCACTGGGGACCCTCTGAAGAAATGTAGAGAGGGTGCACCTCAAAGTGATCTATCTAAAACATGGGATGCTGGGGCATTCATCCACTGATGCTTCTTTCTCATTAGTTAAAGGTCCCATCCTGCCCCGGGGATATTATTCCCCCAACCCACGCCCACACTTCCTGGCTGTGAGTGGGTTGTGTGGATTTAGAGAAAGTCCGCAGGCAGAAAAGGGGAGAAAAGTTGCTGCTTGGGCTTGAGAAAGGAGGGTGGCAGAATTAGTGCGTGGAAGTACTTACTGCAGCTACTTTGAATTCAGAGGTGGGCCAGATAAATGTAATGTGGGTCACAAAAAGTGTCTGCTTTGAGATAATGTTTATACAAAGTGCTGTGTGGGCCATCAAGTTCTAAACAAATGTTATTGGTTATTAATAGTGAAAAACTTGAAATATTCTTGTTTATAATAAAAGTTTATCAAATAATATGACATCCTAATTAATAGTATCTATGATACTATTGTGCAGAATTATACCAGTCATCTGGTTGCAAAAGGCCAGAGATTGGGTGGATATTCATATACCCCTTCTACTTCCCTGCCCTATTTTTCTTCTCTCCCAGATACCGTAGCAGTTAACACACACACACACACACACACACACACCAGTAATCTATGTACCCTCTTATTGCTCCCAGATATCTTTATTCCAATGAGTATGTGAAAAACCCAGATGGGAGTAGAGAAAGAGAATGCAGAATACTCAGTTCTTCTTTCTACCCTTCCTGTGGGTTGGGATTGAGAGGTGAAGCGAATACACTCTTTGTAGAACTGCTCTCTCAAGAGAAGGTCCAGGAATCCCACACACTTGCTACGACTCTTGCTACCAACCCACGGACACATCCAGGCTGTACTTAAGCTGCATCGCCATAGTCCAGGGTCTAGGCCTCTCATACTCTAATATGTGTGATTATATAATCATCAAGGAATATTCAGTAATTGTTCAAAGAGTTCTGTGGTTCTCTCATTCCAAAGAAAGTAGAATTCTAAGAAGACTCCACGTGGCAAGGTCCATAATGGAAGGTGACGCTTATGGAACGAATCCAACAATGCACACCTCTCCGGAGAAAAACATCACTCAGTGTAAAGATCGCCGTGACCCCTGCTTTACGTTCCATCAAAAAACTGTTAAGTCCATCAGCTTAGTTACCCTTTAGCCTTGTGTGGGCATTAGTGCAGAGCTACTGAAAGATCAGTGTGGGTGTAAAATGTTTAGCTCCAGACTGACATTTCCTTAAAAAAAAAAAAAAAAAAAAATCCTGAAACTCATTGACGTAAAGGAAGGAAACTCTCCACCGCTACAAGTGTTGTTGGATGCAGTCTGCTGTTTTAATAAATGACTCTCCAATATAAATGGCTTGATGTAATGAAATAATATTTCTTTTTTTTTTTTTTAAACTTAATAGTAGCATTGATTTATTTTTTAATTTTTATTTATTTATTTATTTAATTTTGGCTGTGTTGGGTCTTCGTTTCTGTGCAAGGGCTTTCTCTAGTTGCAGCAAGCGGGGGCCACTCTTCATCGTGGTGCACGGGCCTCTCACTACCACAGCCTCTCTTGTTGCGGAGCACAGGCTCCAGACGCGCAGGCTCAGTAGTTGTGGCTCACGGGCCTAGTTGCTCCGTGGCATGTGGGATCTTCCCAGACCAGGGCTCGAACCCGTGTCCCCTGCATTGGCAGGCAGATTCTCAACCACTGCGCCACCAGGGAAGCCCCGAAATAATATTTCTTATCCACGTCTGGCCATTGGATTTGGATCCAAATCCAATGTCTAAACCATTAGGGTTAAACTCATGCTATTAGCGTCAGCATTCATTCCCTTTGAATGGCATTATTACTACTGTTTATCATTGCCTCAGCTTTTACAATATGCTTGGTGCTGCGCAAGACATTAAAAAGATAGTTCTTGCCTTGGGGCCTACACTCAGATACGCAAACAAACAAAATATATTTAAGAAGAGGTAGATTGATCACAGAGATGCAATTTCTCAGGTGTCTGTGCTTTGGGTTCGTTTGTCTCTTTTTTTTTTTTTCTAACATCTTTATTGGAGTATAATTGCTTTACAATGGTGTGTTAGTTTCTGCTTTATAACGAAGTGAGTCAGCTATACATATACATATATCCCCATATCTCCTCCCTCTTGCGTCTCCGTCCCACCCTCCCTATCCCGCCCCTCTGGGAGGTCACAAAGCACTGAGCTGATCTCCCTGTGCTATGCAGCTGCTTCCCACTAGCTATTTATTTTACATTTGGTAGTGTATATATGTCCATGCCACTCTCTCACTTCATCCCAGCTTACGCTGCCCCCTCCTCGTGTCCTCAAGTCCATTCTCTATGTCTGCATCTTTATTCCTGTGTTGCCCCTAGGTTGTTCAGAACTTTTTTTTTTTAAGATTCCATATATATGTGTTAGCATACGGTATTTGTTTTTCTCTTTCTGACATACTTCACCCTGTATGACAGACTCTAGGTCGATCCACATCACTACAAATAACTCAATTTTGTTTCTTTTTATGGCTGAGTAATACTCCAATGTATATATGTGCCACATCTTCTTTATCCATTCATCTGTCGATGGACACTTAGGTTGCTTCCATGTCCTGGCTATGGTAAATAGAGCTGCAATGAACATTGTGGTACATGACTCTTTTTGAATTATGGTTTTCTCAGGGTATATGCCCAGTAGTGGGATTGCTGGGTCGTAGGGTAGTTCCATTTTTAGTTTTTTAAGGAACCTCCATCCTGTTCTCCATAGTGGCTGTATCAATTTACATTCCTACCAACAGTGCAAGAGGGTTCCCTTTTCTCCACACCTTCTCCAGCATTTATTGTTTGTAGATTTTTTGATGATGGCCATTCAGACAGGTGTGAGGTGATACCTCATTGTAGTTTTTATTTGCATTTCTCTAATGATTAGTGATGTTGAGCATCCTTTCATTTGTTTGTTGGCAGTGTGTATATCTTCTTTGGGGAAATGTCTATTTAGGTCGTCTGCCCATTTTTGGATTGGGTTGTTTGTCTTTTTGATATTGAGCTGCATGAGCTGCTTGTAAATCTTGGAGATTAATCCTTTGTCAGTTGCTTCATTTGCAAATATTTTCTCCCATTCTGAGGGTTGCCTTTTCATCTTGTTTATGGTTTCCTTTGCTGTGCAAAAGCTTTTAAGTTTCATTAGGTCCCATTTGTTTATTTTTGTTTTTATTTCCATTTCTCTAGGAGGTGGGTCCAAATGGATCTTGCTGCGATTTATGTCATAGAGTGTTCTGTCCATGTTTCCCTCAAAGAGTTTGATAGTGTCTGGCCTTACATTTAGGTCTTTAATCCATTTTGAGTTTCTTTTTGTGTATGGTGTTAGGGAGTGGTCTCATTTCATTCTTTTCCATGTAGCTGTCCAGTTTTCCCAGCATCACTTACTGAAGAGGCTGTCTTTTCTCCATTGTATATTCTTGCCTCCTTTATCCAAAATAAGGTAACCATAAGTGCATGTTTTTATCTCTGGGCTTTCTATCCTGTTCCATTGATCTATATTTCTGTTTCTGTGCCAGTAGCATACTGTCTTGACTACTGTAGCTTTGTAGTATAGTCTGAAGGCTGGGAGCCTGATTCCTCCAGCTTTGTTTTTCTTTCACAAGACTGCTTTGGCTATTTGGGGTCTTTTGTGTTTCCATACAAATTGTGAAATTTTTTGTTCTAGTTCTGTGAAAAATGTCATTGGTAGTTTGATAGGGATTGCATTGAATCTGTAGATTGCTTTGGGTAGTAGAGTCATTTTCGCAATGTTGTTTCTTCCAATCCAAGAGCATGGTATATCGCTCCATCAGTTTCTATCACCTTTAATTTTTTTCATCAGTGTCTTATAGTTTTCTGCATACAGGTCTTTTGTCTCCTTAGGAAGGTTTATTCCTAGATATTTTATTATTTTTGTTGCAATGGTAAATGGGAGTGTTTCCTTAATTTCTCAGATTTTTCATTGTTAGTGTATAGGAATGCAAGAGATTTCTGTACATTAATTTGGTGTCCTGCTACTTTGCCAAATTCACTGATTAGCTCTACTACTTTTCTGGTAGCATCTTTAGGATTCTCTATGTATAGTATCATGTCATCTGCAAACAGTGGCAGCTTTACTTCTTCTTTTCTGATTTGGATTCCTTTTATTTCTTTTTCTTCTCTGACTGCTGTGGCTAAAACTTCCAAAACTATGCTGAATAATAGTGGTGGGAGTGGACAACCTTGTCTTGTTCCTGATCTTAGAGGAAATGGTTTCAGCTTTTCACCATAGAGCACGATGTTGGCTGTGGATTTGTCATATATGGCCTTTATTATATTGATGTAAGTTCCCTCTATGCCTACTTTCTGGAAGCTTTTTATCATAAATGGTTGTTGAATTTTGTTGAAAGCTTTTTCTCCATCTATTGAGATGATCATTTGGTTTTTCTCCTTCAATTTGTTAATATGGTGTATCACATGGATTGATTTGCATATATTGAAGAATCCTTGCATTCCTGGGATAAACCCCACTTGATCATGGTGTATAATCCTTTTAATGTGCTGTTGGATTCTGTTTGCTACTATTTTGTTGAGGATTTTTGCATCTATTTTCATCAGTGATATTGGCCTGTAGTTTTCTTTCTTTGTGACATCTTTGTCTGGTTTTGGTATCAGGGTGATGGTGGCCTCGTAGAATGAGTTTGGGAGTGTTCCTCCCTCTGCTATATTTTGGAAGATTTTGAGAAGGATAGGTGTTAGCTCTTCTCTAAATGTTTGATAGAATTCGCCTGTGAAGCCATCTGTTCCTGGGCTTTTATTTGTTGGAAGATTTGTACACAGTATCAAATTCAGTGCTTGTGATTGGTTTGTTTATATTTTCTGTTTCTTCATGGTCAGTCTTGGAAGGTTGTGCTTTTCTAAGAATTTGTCCATTTCTTCCATTTTGTCCATTTTATTAGTATAGGGTTGCTTGTAGTAGTCTCTCATGATCCTTTGTATTTCTGCAGTGTCAGTTGTTACTTCTCCTTTTTCATTTCTAATTCTATTGATTTGAGTCTTTTCCTCTTTTTTCTTGATGAGTCTGGCCAATGGTTTATCAATTTTGTTTATCTTCTCAAAGAACCACCTTTTAGTTTTATTGATCTTTGCTCTTGTTTCCTTCATTTCTTTTTCATTTATTTCTGATCTGATCTTTATGATTTCTTTCCTTCTGCTAACTTTGTGGGGTTTTTGTTCTTCTTTCTCTAACTGCTTTAGGTGTAAGGTTAGGTTGTTTATTTCCGATGTTTCTTGTTTCTTGAGGTAGGATTGTATTGCTATAAACTTCCCTCTTAGAACTGTTTTTGCTGCATCCCATAGGATTTGAGTTGTCGTGTTTTCATTGTCATTAGTTTCTGGGTATTTTTTGATTTCCTCTTTGATTTCTTCAGTGATCTCTTGGTTATTTAGTAGTGTATTGTTTAGCATCCACGTGTTTGTATTTTTTACAGATTTTTTTCCTGTAATTGATATCTAGTCACACAGCATTTTAGTCTGAAAAGATACTTGATACGATTTCACTTTTCTTAAATTTACCAAGGCTTGATTTGTGACCCAAGATATGATCTATCGTGGAGAATGTGCCATGAGCACTTGAGAAGAAAGTGTATTCTGTTATTTTTCTATGGAATGTCCTGTAAATATCAATTAAGTTCATCTTGTTTAATGTATCATTTAAAGCTTTTGTTTCCTTATTTATTTTCATTTTGGATGATCTGTTCGCTGGTGAAAATGGGGTGTTAAAGTCCCCTACTATGATTGTGTTGCTGTCGATTTCCCCTTTTATGGCTGTTAGCTTTTGCCTTATGTATTGAGGTGCTCCTATGTTGGGTCCATAAAGATTTACAATTGTTGTATCTTCTTCTTGCATTGATCCCTTGATCATTATGTAGTGTCCTCCTTTGTCTCTTGTAATAGTCTTTATTTTAAGGTCTATTTTGTCTGATATGAGAATTGCTACTTCAGCTTTCTTTTGATTTCCATTTGCATGGAATATCTTTTTCCATTCCCTCACTTTCAGTCTGTATGTGTCCCTAGGTCTGAAGTGGGTCTCTTGGGGACAGCATATATACGGGTCTTGTTTTTCTATCCATTCAGCCAGTCTATGTCTTTGGTTGGAGCATTTAATCCATTTACATTTAATGTAATTATCGATATGTATGTTCCTATTCCCATTTTCTCCATTGTTTTGGGTTTGTTATTGTAGGTCTTTTCCTTCTCTTGTGTTTCCTGACTAGAGAAGTTCCTTTAGCATTTGTTGTAAAGCTGGTTTGGTGGTTCTGAATTCTCTTAGCTTTTGCTTGTCTGTAAAGGTTTTAATTTCTCTGTTGAATCTGATTGACATCCTTGCTGGGTAGAGTACTCTTTTTTGTAGATTTTTCCCTTTCATCACTTTAAATATGTCCTGCCACTCCCTTCTGGCTTGCAGAGTTTCTGCTGAAAGATCAGCTGTTAACCTTATGGGGATTCCTTTGTATGTTATTTCTTGTTTTTCCCTTGCTGTTTTTATATTTTTTCTTTGTATTTAATAGTAGATAGTTTGATTAATATGTGTCTTGGCGTGTTTCTCCTTGGATTTATCCTGTATGGGACTCTCTGAGCTTCCTAGACTTGACTGACTCTTTCCTGTCCCATATTAGGGAAGTTTTCAACTATAATCTCTTCAAATATTTTCTCAGTCCCTTTCTTTTTCTCTTCTTCTTCTGGGACCCCTATAACTTGAATGTTGGTGCATTTAATGTTGTCCCAGAGGTCTCTGAGGCTGTCCTCAATTCTTTTCATTCTTTTTTCTTTATTGTCCTCTGTGGTAGTTATTTCCACTATTTTATCTTCCAGGTCACTTATCCGTTCTTCTGCCTCAGTTATTCTGCTATTGAGTCCTTTTAGAGAATTTTTAATTTCATTTATTGTGTTGTTCATCATTGTTTGTTTGTTCTTTTGTTCTTCTAGGTCTTTGTTAAACGTTTCTTGTATTTTCTCCCTTCTATTTACAAGATTTTGGATCATCTTTACTGTCATTACCCTGAATTCTTTTTCAGGTAGACTGCCTATTTCCTCTTCATTTGTTTGGTCTGGTAGGTTTTTACCTTGCTCCTTCATCTGCTGTGTGTTTCTCTGTCTTCTCATTTTACTTACTGTGTTTGGGGTGTCCTTTTCACAGGCTGCAGGTTTGTAGTTCCCATTGTTTCTGATGTCTGCCCCCAGTGGCTAAGTTTGGTTCAGTGGGTTGTGTAGGCTTTCTGGTGGAGGGGACTTTTGCCTGTGTTCTGGTGGACGAAGCTGGATCTTGTCTTTCTGGTGGGCAGGACCACGTCTGGTGGTGTGTTTTGGGAGTGTCTGTGACCTTATTATGATTTTAGGCAGCCTTTCTGCTAATTGGTGGGGTTGTGTTCCTGTCTCACTAGTTGTTTGGCATGAGGTGTCCAGCACTGTGGCTCGCTGGTAGTTGAGTGGAGCTGGGTCTTAGCGTTGAGATGGAGTTCTCTGGGAGAGCTTTTGCCATATGATATTACATGGCGCCAGGAGTTCTCTGGTAGACCAATGTCCTGAACTCAGCTCTCCCACCTCAGAGGCACAGGTCTGCCACCCGGCCAGAGCACCAAGACCCTGTCAGCCACACAGCTCAGAAGAAAATAGAGAGAAAAAGAAAGAAAGAAAGAAAAAAATAAAATAAAATAAAATGTTATTAAAATAAAAATATTATTAAAAATAAAAAATTAAAGAGTAATAAAAAAAGAAAAAAAAGAAGAAAGAAAGAAGAGAGCAACCAAACCAAAAAACAAATCCACCAATGATAACAAGTGCTAAAAACTATGCTAAAAAAAAAAAAAAAAGGGGGGGACAGACAGAACCCTAGGACAAATGGTAAAAGCAAAGCTATACAGACAAAATCACACAAAGAAGCATACACATACACACTCACAAAAAGAGAAAAAGGAAAACTATATATATATATATATATATATATATATATATATATATATATATATATATATATAAAAAGGAAGAGAGCAACCAAATCAATAAACAAATCTACCAATGATAATAAACTCTAAATACTAAACTAAGATAAACATAAAACCAGAAACAAATTAGATGCAGAAAGCAAACCCCAAGTCTACAGTTGCTTCCAAGATCCACCACCTCTATTTTGAGATGATTCATTGTCTATTCAGGTATTCCACAGATGCAGGCTACATCAAGTTGAATGTGGAGATTTAATCCGCTGCTCCTGAGGCTGCTGGGAGAGATTTCCCTTTCTCTTCTATGTTCGCACAGCTCCTGGGGTTCAGCTTTGGATTTGGCCCCGCCTCTGCGTGTAGGTCGCCTGAGGGCATCTGTTCTTTGCTCAGACAGGATGGGTTAAAGGAGCAGCTGATTTGGGGGCTCTGGCTCACTCAGGCTGGGGGAAGGGAGGGGTACTGATTGTGGGGCGAGCCTGTGGTGGCAGAGGCCAGCATGACGTTGCAACAGCCTGAGGTGCACCATGTGTTCTCCCAGGGAAGTTGTCCCTGGATCACGGGACCCTGGCAGTCACGGGCTGCATAGGATCCTGGGAGGGGAGGTGTGGATAGTGACCTGTGCTTGCACACAGGCTTCTTGGTGGCTGCAGCAAGAACCTTAGAGTTTCATGCCCGTCTCTGGTGTTTGTGCTGATAGCTGCGCCTCGTGCCCCTCTCTGGAGCTCGTTTAGGCGGTGCTCTGAATCCCCTCTCCTCGCGCACCCCAAAACAATGGTCTCTTGCCTCTTTGGCAGGTCCAGACTTTTTCCCAGACTCCCTCCGAGCTAGCTCTGGCACACCAGCCCCCTTCAGGCTGTGTTCACACAGCCAACCCCAGTCCTCTCCCTGGGATCTGACCCTGGAGCCCGAGCCTCAGCTCCCAGCCCCCACCCACGCTAGCGGGTGAGCAGACAAGCCTCTCAGGCTGGTGAGTGCTGGTCGGCACCGATCCTCTGTGTGGGAATCTCTCCCCTTTGCCCTCTGCACCCCTGTTGCTGCGCTCTCCTCTGTTGATCCGAAGCTTCCCCCCTGCCCACCCGCCGTCTCCACCAGTGAAGGGGCTTCCTAGTGTGTGGAAACCTTTCCTCCTTCACAGCTCCCTCCCAGAGGTGCAGGTCCCATCCCTATTCTTTTGTCTCTGTTTTTTCTTTTTTCTTTTGCCCTACCCAGGTACGTGAGGAGTTTCTTGCCTTTTGGGAAGTCTGAGGTCTTCTGCCAGCGTTCAGTGGGTGTTCTATAGGAGCTGTTCCACGTGTAGATGTATTTCTGATGTATTTGTGGGGAGGAAGGTGATCTCCACGTCTTACTCCTCTGCCATCTTGAAGGTCTTTTGGTTCGTTTGTCTTTTAACCAGCTGTGGGCTAAAGAAATCTCTAAACTTTCTTTCAGAACGGACATAAACTACAAGAACTTAGAAGAAAACATGCGCCTTGAAGTGCAGAACTCAGGGCTGAGCATGCAAACACCCTAATTTGGGGGAATCTCTATTCTCTTGAATTGCTCTCTCCCCTTCTGTCTCTCTCCACAATTCATGCTGCTGTGGCTTCCTCACTGGAAACCAAATCATTAATTTAAAAATTGATCATCAAATTTTATGGCCCGTTTTCAAGCATTAGGCCAGTTCTTGGCTTTCAAATAGTCTTTAAAAAATGGACTAGTTCTCTTTACATTGTGAGACATTTATTTGCACAAAATTTAGGAAAACTTTCATCCCTCAAAATGAGATATTACCCTCAAGTTTAATTTCTGAAATCCAATTTAGAAGCTGAAATGAATAAAAATGTAGATCATACCTTTTACTCTTTTTTGGCGGTGAACATTTAAAAAATTCTCTCACGTGGTGATAGACCAGAAATAAACATGTCTTTTTTGCATAGGATCTTTGGTGTTTGTGGAAAATATTTGTGTGTGTGTGTATGTGCATGTAGAAAGCATCTTCACCTTAGAAATCGAAATACTGTGTATGTTTGCTATCACATGAGGTCAAATACTTGCTTCTGGAAGTAAGCCAGGGTCAAACGTTAGGTTTCACATATAAAGTACATGAGAAACACAACCTGCGTGATTAGTAAAGCTGTAGAGATGTCCAGATTTCAGATTGCCGATTGCACAGGGGGTGGCTGTGCAGGGGAGAGTCGGGTTCTATTTCATTTGGTCACTGTGGTCTCTAGGTGCAGGGACAGTTTTCTCACCAGGGTCTTGATCAGTGAAAAAGATGTTAGCACCCAGAGCCATGCATATTTAGAGCTTGGTTTCCAAAGTTTCTGTTTAATTCCACTTTCTCATCACTCACAGGGGTGTGGTATGCCCTTCCAGATGGCCCATGCAAATGCTTTGTCGTACTCCACTCACTCTTTGCATGTCAAGCATCTCTGGGACTACATACATCACCAATTAGCATCTTATATTCATTTGAAAGGAATGGTTCTGCCACACGTTATACAGTTTTCTTTGATAAAATTTGCATATTGCGATGTTCTTCCCTAAGAATCGAGGATGTGATTGTGGAATTTTCCTCCCATCGCCTCCCTCCCTCCCTCCCAACATTTTGCTCTATGCAGCACCATTTGATCTGTGTTTTAGAAGAGATATCTTTGGTTTGACGTTTCTGGAACCTGGTGAGACCATTATGGTGTGTTGACCAAGGCATACTGTCAGCATTTACTATGTCACATCTCTCCAGGTGGCTGTTTTCCTGTTGGTCCACTCTCATTTTTCAGATTCTAGATCATGAGACACCCCTCATTGACTTATGGATTTGGCACTTCCATCCCTTCTGCCTTTTCCAAAAGTCTGCCAGCTAGACATTCCTTATCTGAGCTCTGTGATGAACATTTATTACAGTGGACTTTGTGTGTTGGCCCTGATAGTAAGGAACAACCCTGACGTGTCAAAGTCACATTGAGCCAATACACAAAAGAGATGCTATTCACCAAATGGATCAAACTGTCACCTAGAAAATGGTGGCAGTTACTTTTACGTTTTCCAAAGTAAGCCATATTGACATAGTGGTGACCAGGTAAGTGGGACACACCGACCCTGTGGGGTAGTACCTCCTTGACATTTCCACTTGGATGTCTCCCAGGCATTTTGCACTTTAGACACTTACTTTCAGTCCCTGAAACCTGTCCCTCCCAAGTTTCCCTCACCTTAATTATCAACATGTCATCTACCTGGTTACTGAGTCCAGAAACCTGGAGTCATCAGGAATCTCTTCATTTCCTTTATCCTCCCCATTCCCTTCACCCCTTCCCCCAAATCTGTCATTAAGTTCTTTTGGTTCCACCACCCATATATCCTAAACCAACTCAATCTTTGCCAACTCTGCTGCCACCTCCTGTCCTGCCCCTAATTCATACCCTAGTCTCTGGAAATCTTCTATAACCTCCACACTGACCACTGTGCAGTAAGTCTGATTTTTCTATATCCCCTTTTCCACTCAAATTTTAGAGTTCTTCACAGGATAAATCAGAGCAAGTAGCTCTGCTGTTTAATATCCTGTGTTATTTTTCTGTTGTGCTTAGAACACAACCAATCCTTCTCCATCCACTGCCCACCCTTACCCCATGTCTGCAAGACCCTGAATGTTCTAGCTTTTGACTACCTCTTTCCAACATGTACGGCCTCACTAGAGTCTAGCTAATGCACTGATTTTTTTGTGTGGGGGGGATGTTTATTGAAACTTTTCTGGTTCTTTCCCATACTCGAGAATTATGTACTTGCTGTGCCTCCAGCCTGAAAAGTTTTCCCCTCTGGTTCCTCATTTGCTAGGCTTCTCCTCATTCTTTGGATCTTTACCTGAATGTCTGCTCTTCAGCGAGACCTTCTGTGTCCATGACATGGGAGTAAATTCCCCTCTTAACTTCTTCATTTCCTTCAAAGCACTAATCACAGTCTAAAAAGATTTTAGTTATTTACTTATTTGTCTGCTATTTATCCTCTATTGTCTAGGATAAACGCAGTGTTCTCAAGGCCCAGTTCTTTCTTGCTTACTTTGTATTTCTGGTGCTATTCACAGTGCCTGGCACGTAAAGGCACTCAAATAATATTTGTTGAAGGAATGTCACTAAAGAGTTTTGATGAGGAGAGTTGAGTAGTGTGGTGTGTGTGTGTGTGTGTGTGTGTGTGTGTGTTTAGTTAAAGGAATTGCTATTGACTGAATGTGTCTCCCTGAATTTCTTATGTTGAACCTGGATCCCCACTATGATGGCGTTAGGAGGTGTGGGCTTTTGGAGGTGATTAGGACATGAGGGTGGAGCCCTCAACGAATGGGATTAGTGCCCTTATAAAAGAGGCTCCAGAGAGCTCCCTCCCCAATTCTGCCATGTGAGGACACAGTAAAAAGACTGCCAAGCCCTCAGGAGGCTCTGAATCTGCTGGTGCCTTGATCATGGATTCCAGCCTCCAGACCTATGAGAAATAAATGTTGTTTATAAGCCACCCTGCCTATGGAATTTTGTTATAGCAGTCTGCATAGACTAAGATCCAAAGGAAGCATTTACTAAGTGGGAGGAGGAGAAGAGAGAGGAAGGCTTGGCATCCACACTGCAGAAAGTGAGATCAGCTGAGGGGGTCCCAGCACAGGACCTGGGTCATTGCAGAGCCTAGGTCAATGCAGAGGCCAGAGACCTCGGCTCAGAACCCTGGCAGTTTGCCAGAGACCAGTCAACTGTGTACTGACTGACGCCTAAGAAAACAGCACAATGTACTCATTCACATAGAAAAAATATGAGAACCACAGCTCCAGGGTAAAGCAGAGCACAGATCATCAAAGCTGTCACGGAACACAGTGGAGGCCACATCACATTCAATAAATGGAATGAACTTCCATTTCTACATGTAAACAGACATGTGAATCCTTTTGATCAAATCCACTTTCCTCATGATATGCAATTTAATTTCACAGACAGGGAGAGAGCAAAATGGGCCAAAGGAACACATTTATCAGATCAGGAGAGATGGGGGATGAAGCCATATGGGCGAGAACTTTACAGGAGCATTTGGACCACACTCTGCTCCAATCAGGGGAAAGAAGCACGTATTTCAGTGAGAAGAAATTCACTGCCCTTGTCAACACCCAACTCTTGGAGGCACACAGGTCAAGTACGTAATCACCTGGGCTCTATGAACAATAATAATCGTACAGCCACATAGCATATCCTGAACACTTGCTTTGTGCCAGGCGCTGTATTCAGCTCCTTGCATGCAGTGTCTCACCTAGAACAATAAACCTATGAGGCAGGTGTGAATATCACACCATTTTCACAGAAGGAAAACATAAAGTTAAGAGAAGTTACTGATTTTTGCTTTACTCAGCAAGGATGGGAGGTGGGATTTACACCTTTAACTGTTTACATTTAGAACTTGAATTCCATTATCCTCTATTGATTTGCAAAGAAACCTGATCACTGGGTCAAAAGACTGCTTCTGCTGAAGTGTAAAAGTGCATGATGAAGTTCTAGGTCTTACTGATTTTCAGGAAAAATACACCCTCTGATTATATATCATAGAGCACTTAATATATTGTGCTGTAATTGGTCTCCTCACCCCTAGGACTCAGCTCAGTTTCTGTAGCTCAGGGGAAGGCAGATGTCTGGAGTGTTTCCTGAAACCCTGATCCCTTGAAATTGTTTTTATTTGACTGTTTCAGTCTTCCATTCACATGAGCTAGTTTAATAAAATAAGTTATAGCAATTGAAGAGTAAACATTTTTAAGAAGAACTTACATTGTGGTTCTTAAATATTAACCATAAATAAACCTGATGGGGCATGTCACTATGTCACTAGTTGAGAATGACTAAAAAAAAAAAAAAAACGAATCTGAAGGATACACTTAAAAGTCCAAAGAGAATAATGTTAATTTTAAACATTATTCAATTTTAAAGTGTGGCCAACAAAGCAAAGATATCCCCAGAAACTGAAATAAAAGAAAATAAGAGAGAGAAATTGATTCTATTTTGGAACTGTCGCATGGAGGGAGTTTCAAAACAGAATATGAAGTTTTTACAAAATTCATCCTTCTTATTATTCCCATATTCAGGTAAAATGCAAACTAGATGTAAGCAGTTTTTTAAAACACCGTATTATATGTCTTACAGGCCAGAACTATTGAAGCAAATCAGATCTCTCATTTTAATATGCATTTGCACATTTAAAAGTTTATATTATTGACTATGTTGAATGCCGTGACTACTGGAGAACCATTACGGCTCACAGAATAGCTTTTTATTTGTCATTGTATCAATTTGAAGCCCAGAATGACATGATCCTAATGCAGATAGCAGATATGCACACGTAAAGTGGTATGAAGAGAAAGGTAAGGTGCACGTGCAATAGGCAATTTTCAAATGTCATTCTTTTCCGCCCTAAAAAAAAAGAGGAGTGCACACATTGGAGGGAACGTTTTGCTCCCTGATCTCTGCCAGGCACTTGCTTCACACGCCAAGCATGTCCCTTCCGAGCCGCCACAATGCAGCGCGTGGAAGGCCATTTGCCCCTTAAATATCACACGTAGCTAATTTGCATTATAGACTATGGCCCCAAGAGGGAAAAACGCTTAATTTTATTAATAGAATGGATTTTAAATCTCTCTACAGGAGGCCACAGAACACCCCAAAGGGCTAATCTATGTTATGGAGAGATGGAAAATCAGAAAAGCCCCAGTGCGTTTTTTCCCCCCCCTTAGAATTTGTTCCTGATGAAAGCTACCTACCACTAGGCCAACTGGCTTTGGGTATCTTCTGGTTGAACACTGGAATTGTTCTACACCTGATGTACAAATACCTAAGCCCTTGAGACTTACAGTAGGGATACTAATACCTGGCATAAGCCCCACTGAAACAGAGCTGGGATAATAATTTTGTAACCTCATGTTGACATAACCCACCAGCTTGCTGAAGAGCCCCTTCATATAGAGGAAACAGAGAAACTATAATGATTTTCAGATACAGTTGACAAGAGACCATTTAGTAAACTTTTATTTTTTTTTAACTAACAGTATGCAGGGATGTTGTATTCTAGGCTGCTACTAATAATCTCATCAGAATGCAAAAGCAGTGACTGTGTTATAAAACCAATGATCTGTTATATTCTGCAAGAATTTACAAAAGCCTAATGTCATTTACTACACCATGAGAACCATACTTGGATAAAAAAAAAATAAAACACAACAGAATTCAGAAACTGATTACAGCTGATGGAAAAAAACCCAAACAGTTTGCCAATGCAATACTTTAAAGGTAAAACATACAACAGTGAGAGACATGGAATCCAGTGATGACTTCAGAAGGGGGAAAGTGGGTGTATGGGAATGCATAGATGCCGTATGTCATTCAGGGCCATGTTGAATCAGGGCATTCACTCAAGCCCAGGATTCTCTGGTCCATGGTTACTGCTGAGTGTGTTTTGCCAGCTCAGGCTGCAGGGAACTTGCAGTCTCGAAAGAGTTTGCTTTTTTTTTTTCTTTCTCAGCAGGATTTTGGACAAAAGCATATCTCTAGCAGTCTTAAATGCAGAATTTAGATGATTTAACAAGGGAAGACCTCTTTTTCAGAGACCTTGGGAATAAAGTCAACTGAAAAGGTAGAGATAGGGATCTGGATCTCCATGTAGCTGGGACGCAGGCTGGCCTCTCCTCACTCTCAGCTTTTACCCTAGGATGGGCAGGAGAAGGGTTGACTTAGGAGCCTGTAAGACGTCTGGTAATAATGAAGATGGAGCTTTTTTAATACTTTGGGATTTTACAAATGAGCTATAATACAGTCACTGGTGAATCATTAAAGTGTATCTTTACAGGAGGAAATTGTCCATATTTTGTGACTGCTGGGAAGTTGCATATATTGATAGTTGACCAGAAAGAAAATGAGACCTGTTATTAAATCTGAATTCCCTTCAGATCAACTCTTTTGAGGACCCAGCGAAGTGACATTATATCTCAGGAGAGTCTTGCTCACCACAGGTATGTAGATGTGTTTCTTTTTTTCCCTGTCTGTCATACTTTATTTTATTATTATTTTTTCTTTTCAAAAAATTTTTATTTTATACTGGAGTATAATTGATTGACAATGTTGTGTTAGTTTCAGGTGTACAGCAAAGTGATTCAGTTATACATATACATGTATCTATTCTTTTTCAAATTCTTTTCCCATTTAGGTTACTACAGAATATTGAGCAGAGTTCCCTGCGCTATACAGTAGATCCTTGTTGGTTATCTGTTTTAAATATAGCAGCGTGTACATGTCAATCCTAAACTCCCAGTTTATCCCTCCACACCACCCTTCCTCCCTGGTAACCATAAATTCGTTCTCTAAGTCTGTGAGTCTGTTTCTGTTTTGTAAATAAGTTCATTTATATCCTTTTTTTTTAGATGCCACATATAAGCAATAGTTATATGATATTTGTCTTTCTCTGTCTGACTTACTTCACTTAGTATGATAATCTCCAGGTCCTTCCATGTTGCTGCAAATGGCATTATTTCATGCTTTTTTATGGCTGAGTAATATTCCAGTGTGTGTGTGTGTGTGTGTGTGTGTGTGTGTGTGTGTGTGTGTGTGTGTGTATACTACATCTTCTTTATCCATTCCTCTGTTGATGGACATTTAGGTTGCTTCCATGTCTTGGCTAATATGAACAGTGCTGCTATGAACATCGGGGTGCATGTATCCTTTCGAACCATGTTTTTCTCCAGATAAGAGGCAGGTCTGTTTATTAATGAGTCAGTTACACAGGACAGTAGTTAAATGTGTGTCTGCTTGCCTTTACTCTTGTTGTTTTCCTTCCTCCTGAACGACTGGAGGAGACCACTGTCTGCCCGGTCACCTTCTAGTCACCCTGAAGAGCAGTCCCAATGCTTCCCCTTCTCTGTGACACACCCTCATCTTCACAGATACAGTTAATTCATTCTCTGTTATGTGTCCACAGCACTATATACATAGTTATCTTAGATCTCTTATTAACTGTCTTAGAAGTGTGTGTATAAATGTATTTACTTATTGGTTTCTCTAACTAGAGTATAACGTCCTCAATAAATATTGTTTTCCATTCACAGAACATAGCTAAGGTCCTGGCATAGGATAGGTATCTAATAAGTGTTCAGTAAATGAATAATTATGAAAGGATTTCAGTAAAATCAAACTTCCAGGAAAAACTTAGAAAATAATATCTATAATTTAATAAATATATACTATTGATCACTTAAGAAGCAGATTTAGAGGATTCCTAAACAATTAGGAATGTTTTAATTTAAAAACAAATTTAAAAATAAACATCTTCTTCTTCGTTCTAAAATCATATGGGATTAGATCTGAGGGTCAGGTCCCTTTCTCAGCCTAATAGTCAATCAACAAACTAGATATTGGAAGGAAAAGGTCTCATTTGCTCTGCTTAAGAGAATATCCACACACAATTAAAATTACTGGTTCTTTTTGAGACCTGAGAGGGAGTTTGAAAAGAGTGACTGAAATAGAATTAGTAAGTTCTTTACTCAACAAATTTGTCTAGGCCCCCAGTATGTGCCCAGCTCTGTGTTAGGTACTGAAGGTTCAGGAGTGAACCAAACCAACCTCGTTCCTACCCTCTTGGGCACAGACAATAGTGAATGAGGTGGACTTCAAACAAAAGACTTCCTAAAGGTCATGTTACTACAACTGTGATAATTCCTCAACTGACAAATTCAGGTACTTTGATGGCATTCAGGAGGGGAATCTGACCTAGAGAAGAGACGTCTTCACTGCAGAAGTGACCATTAAGCAGAAACTAGAAAGATGTTGAAGTGAGGAGGACAGGGGGCTTTAGGGGGAATGTGATTAAAAGGTGATAGTGGCAGATGGAGAAAACAGCAAATGCACATATGAACCTGGTATATTTGAAGAAGGCAATGAGGTTCCAATACAGTGAGTGAGGGAAGCGAGATAGGGGCTGAGTTAGAAAGTTGGTCTGGATCAATGCTTTCAAGGGCAGGCCATGCTAGGGATGTGACCATGGACGAGGCTGGGACAACATGCATCCCATGCAAATGTAGCTCCAAGAGATGCCCCCTAATTACCAACTTCCTGCCAGAGCCCCCCCCTACTCTCTCATATTTACCCCTTTGTATATGAAAAATTCAGAGGCGCTACTAATTTGATGATTTATCCTAAAAGAAATTGGAATTCATGGGAGATATTTGAGAAGAGACATGGCTTTCAGATTTGAGCTTATGAAACGTTGCTCCAGCAACCTCTCTGAGAAGAGGTTGGAGGAGGGCAAGCGTCAGTGTGGAAAGTGAAGAGGCAAAGCATGGTTCGCACGGGGGTTGTCGGTGGTGGAAATAAGTAGAGGGAAATGGATGAATTAGAGGTAGATTTTAAAAGAATAATCAACGAATACGGGTGTGAGTGAGAGGGAGATGTCAAGGGTTATTGTGAGGTTTCTGTCCTGAGCGTGTGAGTGGACATTTGGCCAATTATTGAGGTAAAAACATTTCAGGAGGAAGAGTTTGGGAAGGAAACATGGGAAGTTCAATTTCTGGAACTGTGGTGTTCAAGGTGCCTGTGAAACATCCAAGTATCAAGAGGAACCAGACATAAAGTTGTAAGAATCCAAATAGATATCAGTGTGGAAACAAAAATTTAGGAATCACAGAAGAAACATGTGGACTATCGATAAAAATTAGAGTAACACAGAGCTTCCCTTCTGGATTGTAATATAGGTCATGGGGGAGAAAAGAGTAACATTAGATGTTCTCTAAGAAGTGATAAAAGAACTTTTCTTTTCTTTTATACATTACCCTAAATATATTGTTGAATTTCTGTAGTGACTGTTTTTGGCTTATTACTCTCTCTTGTTGGCTACATTTTAATTTTTAAAAGTTTTTAATTTTTAAATTTTTTTGTCATGCTGTGCGTCATGCGGGATCTTAGTTCCCTGACCAGGGATTGAACCCATGCCTCCTGCATTTGGAGTGTGTAGTCTAAACGACTGGACCGCCAGGGAAGTCCCTGTTGGCTTCATTTTAATGATATTTACTATCTGTTTTGCATTGTACTAGTAATAGCATGTATGAAAATTTCCCCTATATTCTGGATATCATACAATACAGAAATTATTAGAAAATTTTCAAAGTTCAATTAAAAATCTTAAATTGTTTGCTACAATCAGTGAAATAGCCATTTAGAAGAGTCAGAGAAGTGTCAGATCTATCTATCTAGACGTGTACTTCTGTATTTGTGTATATACACACATACATGTGCACACATTCATATCATTAAAGTCATATGTTATCATTTTATAGATACTGATGATGAAGTTAAGAGAGGTTAAGTGATGTCACAGAGTTAACAAGGGACTGAAGGCAGATTTGAAATTTCCACACTCAGGGTTCTCCTCTACCACTCCTCATAGTAATAACCAATATTAACAAACCCCTGTGCTCTTTACTAAGGACCTTCATCCTTTTCTTTTTTAACATCTTTTTTTTTTTAACATCTTTGTTGGAGTATAATTGCTTTACAATGGTGTGTTAGTTTCTGCTTTATAACAAAGTGAATCAGTTATACATATACATATGTTCCCATATCTCTTCCCTCTTGCGTCTTTATTGGAGTATAATTGCTTTACACTGTTGTGTTACTTTCTGCTGTATAACAAAGTGAATCAGCTATATGTATACATATATCCCCATATCCCTTCTCTCTTGCGTCTCCCTCCCACACTCCCTATCCCACCTGTCTAGGTGGTCACAAAGCACCGAGCTGATCTCCCTGTGCTATGCGGCTGCTTCCCACTAGCTATTTTACACTTGGTAGTGTATATATGTCCATGCCACTCTCTCACTTCTTCCCAGCTTACCCTTCCCCCTCCCCGTGTCCTCAAGTCCATTTTCTATGTCTGCATTTTTATTCCTGTCCTGCCCCTAGGTTCTTCAGAACCATTTTTTTTTAGATCCCATATATATGTGTTAGCATATGGTACTTGTTTTTCTCTTTCTGACTTACTTCACTCTGTATGACAGACTCTAGGTCCATCCACCTCACTACAAATAACTCAGTTTGGTTTCTTTTAATGGCTGAGTAATATTCCATTGTATATATGTGCCACATCTTCTTTATCCATTCATCTGTTGATGGAAACTTAGGTTGCTTCTATGTCCTGGCTATTGTAAATGGTGCTGCGGTGAACATTGTGGTACATGACTCTTTTTGAATTCTGGTTTTCTCTGGGTATATGCCCAGTAGTGGGATTGCTGGGTCATATGGTGGTTCTATTTTTAGTTTTTTAAGGAACCTCCATACTGTTCTCCATAGTGGCTGTATCAATATACATTCCCACCAACAGTAAGCACTTATCCTTATCACAACTCCATGAGGTGAACAGATCCACCCTGCAGTGGCATTAGTATATAAAGTGAAGTCTTCTGACTCCTTGCTGTATTCCCATGAACTTGAGTTCATGCCGAGCTAGCCTTGGACTTGCACCAAAACCATGCACGATAAACGTGGGATTGATAAGTAAAGGAGTGCTACACACGAAGTGCATTGTGAGGACAGTGCAAACAAAATCAGCAGGATCTGGACCAAAATACCTAGTATGGAATGTATCAGAACGATAGCCACCTTCTAAGAGCTCAGATTTTGGATGTTACGTACCTAAGTGAAGCTTCCTTCTCCCCTGGGGTTGAGTTTTAAGAGCACAACAAATGTGGATGCTCATTAAGTGCATGGTTTAAGGTACCTATGGGAGTAGGAAGGGAGACCGGAGGAAAGGGAAACAAACGTTCAAGTTTCAGGAACTTTGAAAGGTAAGAAGGTAGGGTGGGTGAGGGAATAATAATGATGATGTTGATGGTGACGATGACAGGAGAAACATTCCCACATATGTTTCTGTTTTAAATCATCTGCTCATTTTCGACCTAGCGTTTTCCTTCTAGTAGATAAGATGCATTTAACGTATTAGCCTTTGGTTTCTGCAAGGTACATGTCTGGCTCCGTGTGACTGTGGGTGTTTGAGTCACTAGGATGAGAACAGGGCCATGGTACTTCTCATGCTCTATTCCCCAAAGGAAAGTAGTTGGCTGTCTTCCACTGGAAAACATATTCTTTACAGAATGCGTTCATTTTAGCTGTCAGCTACGGAGTATCGAAGAATTTGTACGCATGCAACATTGCCAGCAGGAGGTCCACCCACCTCCACTGGGGATAAGAATCCCCAATGGGGGGAAAAAGGCTGCTTCCAAGTGAGTGAAGCAGCTGTTGCTTTACATAGAAGTGTCAAAAGCACAAGCAAATTTCTCATCACCATTTGGCGGTGTCATGGTCAGTGAAATACTTTGTGGTTTTAATGTGGTTTGGGAAGAAGAAACTGGTTTGGGGAGGCTTAAGTTACAGAGGAAAACTTTATCTAGAAAGTAAGCCCTTGGTAAAGAATTCATTTTATTGTGAATGATAGAATTTGAATCTGTGATGTGAAATGTAGGATTAAATTAGCCACACATCTTTGAAATTTAAAACATTATTTTGTTATCTTTGGGTACACTTTCTTAGTAATAAATGAGTATGATATGTTAAGCAAATCTGAAGAAAAATGCATCCAATTTTGTCACGATACAGTTCTATTACATAAAATATTATATAAAATATTGCCATTTCTCAAAATAGGACTCTTAAAAATTGAACACTGAAAAGTTTTCTAAATGCAGAGAAATAGAAACTATACACCATTGTGTTCATATTGACTTTCCATATATTTATATATGTATTCCCTGACCCATCTGTAATCTATCCATCCATCTATGCATCATCTAACAGCTTCTATAGCTGATATACCATTTAGACAGTATAAGACACCTGAATTTGTTATAATTCCTATTCCTTGTTTTCTAGAAGCTTCAAATTAATTTGACTATTTATTAATGGCTTGAAGAAGGGTGAGACACCTTATCACCACTGCAGTCATCTTTTAAAAATAAGGAAAATGAAACACACTCAGTCCCCCTCCCAACCCAATGAGATGCAGACACAAAGTCTTACCATGGATGTGGGGCTAATCTTTAAATCCTTTTTTAAGAAAAGCCCTGTTTATGCACCTGGTAAATGATAATAAAATGTATATGAGCTTGAGAGTATATGAAGACTAAATTAGCTGTGATTTAGATTATGAGAAAAATAGATGGGAGTTCAATATAAAACAATCAAATATAACATAACATATGAATCACACTGTAAATATCTCTGGCATTTGCCTGATCTGCCTGATTATGTGACATAAGTAACAAAGTAAGTCAGTAGTTGCCTTAGTCCATTTGAGAGGCTATAGCAAAAATACCATAGACTGGGTGGCTTAAACAACAAACGCTTATTTAAGTTCAAGATCAAGGCTCCAGCAGAATTGTTGTCTGGTGAGAGCCCCTTTTCTGGTTCATAGATGCCTATCATTTTGCATATGGCAGAATGGATGAGAGATAGCTCTTTGGGGCCTCTTTTATTTGGGCTCTAATCCCATTAATGAGGGCTTTGCCCTCATGACCTAATCATCTTCCAAAGGCTCCACCTCCTAATCCCAACACATTGGGGGTTAGTTTTCAGTTTCTGAATTTGGGAAGACACAAACATTCAGTCTATAGCAGTAGTGAACATGTGTCACTACAGTAAATTATTAAAAACTGTTCTTGAAATTGTACCTGGAGTTGGAATATTTTGAGCTATAAGCTTCCTCCGTGATTGTCTACCTCAACACCCCACTTTGCAGGTAAGGAAACAGAGGCCAAATGCATCATAGAACCAGCTGGGCAAGGACCCTCCTCCTCAGGTCTTCTATCTCCTGGTCAGAGCTCTTTCCACTCTGCTTCTCACAAAGCTTTTTTATGCGAGATGGTTTACTGCCAACAGCCAATAATAGGACCAATTTTAGCCTAAGCTGAGGCATAAGAATCTTGTTTTAATAGTTATCCTTCTATATATTTTTCACAATCCTTTATCTACTCTTCTCACCCCCTATCCAGTTCCTTTTTGCTTCCTCTTACTTCCCAAATGGGACCTCTAATACCTTCATATCAATTTGCATTTCAAAACTCCCTTATCCTCCATTTAACTATGGTTAAACATAGTTTTTTAGCCCAAAGTAATACTTCTGATAGGATTCACATATTCCCTTGGGATAAAGCAACTGCAAGGTTTGGCTAACGGGATGGTGAATCCTGGGTTTGTCTTATTCTATTAATTATATGTGTGTATGGCTGTTTATTTTATTTAGTCTATAGCAGGCCCTTAACTTCGAGCATATGTGCCACAAAGACCAATGATAAATAGGTGGCACATCAGATTTGCCAGAGTTCTGGGGAAGAGCTTTCACTCAGTTTCATACATTATCAAAGCATTGACCCTTTAGTCACAGAAACCCATGCCCTGGGCACTGCACACACATAGACCTGGAAGCTTACACTCTTCTGTCTCTTCCCTGCCTTTTGGATCTTTCACCACCCTGCCACGTTTCTGCCGCCCACAGGTGTGCATGTCCTGCTTTTCTGTTTACTCCACCCAAGGACCCCAATCAACAGGAAGATATTTTCCCAAATGAACACTCATAGTGATGCCACAAGCTCTTCCCACTATACAACTGCTGAGTGTTTTCCTTCCTTTAAAAAAAAAAAAGGCGGGGCTTTTAATAGCTCCTTTAAGTTCATTTTCCCTGTATTCTTAATTATATTAAATACCCATACATTTCTTCTCTGAGTATTCATTTAGAAAGAAGGTTTGTAATAGTCACATTTAATTTATCAGGGTGCAATAATTTGTGTTTCCCAATCATCTTGCCGACTTTGGTTCATTATACTATCGTTTCACATGAGTAAGTTAGCAAAGTTTGGATTGATTGACTCTAATTAACTAAAACTGGTTCCAGGCTGTGCATCTATTGTCATGGTAGCTAGTCGCAAAGCCCTAAACTGAGCAGCAATGGTGATACACGGTAATATTGATTTGAAAACTGGAGAAAATATGTAACCTTGGGCTTATCACTGTTTGGGAGACAAGCTAAAACAATAGAAGGTTAGGGGAAGGGAAGGGAGAGGTATTAAGACACACTTTCAGGATACTTGGGAACATAAATTGGAATTTTCGGTGGGTTCGCTTCTTTTTTATTTTTTCCTGTCCAGAGATAACCACAGATGTGTTAAATTACAAACTAATTCCAACTTCAGCAGCCAGAAGAGTAAAGATTTCATGGTTTTTGAAACTGTGAAGAAATGAAATATACTTGCTGACAAACAGTCTAAGATCCAGCAAAAAATTATGGGGAGACCTCCATTTTGGTAGAGGAAACCTTTCTACCCATTACTCATAGAAAAGTAGAATTGTTTGAAATTTAATCTCTTCTTTGTTGCTGATTTTTATAGTCAATAATGATCTTTGCCTGAGATTATATGGTTCTTTGACAGTATGGCCAACTGGAAAAAATGATCACATTTACAGCCCGTAAGTATGAACAAATGCCACCCTTGCTCTATAGTGCTGGACAGGAATCAAGTTAAAAAAATTGCAGAACAGAATGCCATAGCGAGAGCCATCAGTGGATTTCCAGTGTTCCTATGTGAGATGCTGCAGCTTCTGTTGCTTCTCCTAAAGTTCCAGTTAGGAAGGATCTCCTTCTATTTGGTTGCTGTTGCCCACTTTTTCAGTCCTATAGTCTTCATTTCAGAGCTTCAGGGCCCTTGTCTTCCATGGCACCCTTATGAACTGAGCTTCCTCCCCCTTCTCTCTCTCACTTCTCACTAAGTTCAACAGAACAGCCTTTGTGTCCTGACAGACAGATGATGTGGAAGTTTAGCTCGTGTACTACAAGAGGCTTGTTGGAGAAGTCTTCTGTCAGGGTGGAGAAAACACCAGAAGCATTTCCAGTTTATCCAGATGCTTCCTTCCTTTGCACTGTGCTAAAGTCTCTTTGGAAACTGAAGATAGGCAACTTTTATGCCAGTCAATGTCTTCTCCATGTGATTGTTTGAGTTTCTTTTAATGTTTTATGGCTACTATGGCCATGTGAGAAAGGACCAACTTCCAAATGTCACAGTGAAAGGAGCCTGTATTAGTTAAGGTTTTCCAGAGAAACCTAACCAGTGTGGTGCATATATGTATGGAGGGAGAGAGTGAGAGAGAGGTTTTAAGAAATTGGCTCAGGTGATTATGGAGGCTGGCAAGTTCAAAATCTACAAAGTGGGTCATCAGCTGGAAACCTGGGGAAGAGCTGATCTGCAGTTTAAGTCCACGGGCTGTCAGGCTGGAGAGCCAGGAAAAATCAATGTGGTAGTTCAAGTCCAAAGGCCTTCTGCAGCAGAGTTCTCTCTTGCTTGGGGGAGGTCAGTCTTTTGTTCTAATCAGTTCTTCAACTGATTGGATGAGGCCCACCATCACTATGGAGGGTAATCTGCTTTACTCAAAGTCCACCATGTTAAATGTAAATCTCATCCACAAACATTCTCACAGAAACATCCAGAATCATTCTTGACCAAATATCTGCACACAGTGGCCCAGCCAGTTTGACACGGACATACCGCAGAGCATGAGCTCACATAAAGGCACAGGCTGAGGAGTCAGAGAAGACAAAGGTGGAGAAGGAGAGTGACATAATTTTGTTTTTGAAGAGAAAAAGGGAAGTGCGTGACTACTGATACCTCATAGATTTTGAAGTATTTTAAAGTCAGCCATACAAACATGGTACACACAACACAAACCTGTCTTTCTTCTTGAATAGCTTAGTAACAAGATGTCCTCACTCCCTCTTGTTCTTAAGTGCAGGCAGGGGTCATGGTAGTTCCGAAGCAGCAGACACCAGCCCCAACCTGGTAAAAAGATAGGCAGCAAAGGCCCTGCTCAGACTCCTTCCTCTGACTGCCTCTACTGCACACATCTACCCCAGAGACTTTCTGCTCAGCCCTTCTTTCTAGAATTCAAAACAACAGTCTGAAAAGCCTCTGCCATGTTTACAATTCCCACCTCCATAACACCAGTTACAACTGACTCACCTCTTACCAAATAGAAAGCAGGTATCACATCTGTTGTTGGGAAAATATTTGTCTTAACATCTTCAAATCAAACAACAAGCATTCTTTAAGTCCCTACTAGGTGCCCAGTACAGAGGAAAATGCAAAGGAAGAATCAAACATAGTCCTTGCCTATGAGAGCTTATAATTTTGGGGAAAAGCAAGTTTAATATGTAGCAAATAGAATACATTAAATTATTAGGGGGTTCTTCAGACAAGGAATTCTGTCAGAGTTCATCAATGGTGGCCATAAATATGAAATGGAATGGCTTCCTTTCTATGTTGCTGTATTTGACTATATGTTGCAAAAACTGAGGGATATTGTTTATATCGATTGTGTCAAGAATTAGTTCATTTGTATTCAAATCATTCTAGTTTCTCTCAATGATTGTATGTTTTCCTAGTGTCTGCTTATCAGTTTATTCAATGTAGTAGTCAAGTTTATCAAAACCACATGGAAACCACCTGAAGATGGATTTTTGATAGAGGAGGTTATTTGGAGCTTTTGCCCATAAAATGGAATGCATCTTTGTACTTGTAAACTCTGAGGTTACCTTCCAAGGAAGCAACCCATTTTCCTCCAAAGACTGCAACTATCATTATTAGATGAATCGCTAACATGATTTTGTCAATATTCTCCTCTAACTCTTACTTACAGAAGAAAAATATTTGAAAATTATGTTGGATGAACTCTGCCCCTCTAATAATTTCTGGAAACCTGAAATGATTCTAGGTCACCTGAGGTGACAACCTGATCTCAGTAGCCTTGATTTGTTCACTCCCCTCTCAGCACTGAAAGAACCTAGTGGCAGAAACAGTTTCCGGGAGACTGATTCTGAGCTGAAGTGCAAGAATGTTTACTGAGGAGCCTGGGTCCTCAGGGTGGGTGGGAGTGATAGGGAAGATCTTTGCTGAAATACCCCAAGGTTGAACCCGGAAAAAAGCACTAAATGTCAAATCTGAAGGGCAAACTAAACAAAATCAGTACTGGAGGATGAGTGTATAGGAAGGGCTGCAACAGGAAGGGATTTGGTGTGAGGGAAAGTCAAGGAGAGTAGCTCAGAACCAAGATTTTGAATGCGGATTGCACGTTAGTGTATTCTTTTCGCATGGTTTGCAGTTTATATTAGCAGGATGGGCAAAGCAGCTTAATATACTTAATCTGGATACAGTAGCAAGGTAGGACGCAGAGCCAAACTCCAAGCCAGCTCCATGAACTCACCCTTCTAGTGACAGATATCTGACAAGCCTACGTCTTCTAATTTTTTCTTTCTCTGAAATGCGAGACATTGAACCTGAGATAACACAAAATAGATCTGTTGAGCCTCATCAACAGCATAGAATGTACAAGAGGCAGTGACCTAAATGCTTTGCTAATCACAGTGTGATCCAAGGACCAACAGCATCTGAATCACCGGGGAGCTTGTTGGAAAGGCAAACTCTCAGGCTCCCGCCCAGATCTACTGCATTAGAATCTGCAACTTTTTAAGATTCCCAGGTAATTCATGCGCACTTTAAAATGAAGGAACACAGATGTTCTCCCTTCTATAATACCACTCACAGATAGTTACCTAGTGTCTGATTACAGACCCACTAGTGATACGGAGTTAACAATTTTTAAAATCACAGTGTTTGCTAATAAATTCTCCTTTAACGTTTAGAACCTAGCACAATAACAGAAAAAGTATATTTGATCAGTAAATATTGAATGAATGAGTAATGAATGAATGTTTCACTTTGAATTGAAAATGTTTGCCCACAACTTATCTGGACTAGCTAGATAATAAATCAATATTTTCCACAGTCAGCCCTAATGTTAAATAAAAAAAGACTTTTATGTCATATAGGCCTCTGTTTCCTAGGCTAAATGTGTTTGCTTCCTTTAACTACTTCTCATGTGTCAAGGAGTATAAGTTCCTCACCGTCCTTGGTACCTTCTTCTGGCCACATGTTGGATGACAAGAAAACCCATGATCCAGGGGTAAACTTGTCTCCAGATGTGCCGTAAGCACACAGTACAGGGAACACGAGCTGCTGACATGTCTCTGCTTCTGCTCTGGGCTTTTCTAATTTAGCAAATTGGCTGTCACATCACTAAAAATAGGAAGTTTGAACTTGGGCTCCTTTTTTTTTTTTGTCTGAGGTTATTTTGCTTACCACAAATGAAGGCCACAGAAGCTAAATATATGTCTACTTGAATGATGACTTTATAGCAATAAAATGAGCCCACAGGGGCTAATGACTCTGTAATCAGCTTTTTCAACCACTTTTTATACTGGGCATAATTCTCTCTCTCTCTGAGAAATTCTACATCATTTATCACTAGACTAACGTGAGCAAAAGGGGAAAGGCACGAGCTGAGAGATTGGAGGCCACCGCCTGTCTCCTATTAAATCATAACAGTAAATTTGCCTGGAGGAGACTATTTGATTTTGGATACTAGTACAGCAGACTGTCACGTTCTGTTTTGGTTCAGAATTCTTATTTTGGCATTGGTTTAAGAAATTAGGTTTTAAGAAGAATTTATTTTGTTTTACGTTTAAAAGTGATCAACAGTATTCCAACCCAGAACTGTTTCTTTTTATAAATTTTTACTGGAGTACAGTTGATTTACAATGCTGAGTTAGTTTCAGGTGTACAGCAAAGTGAATCAGTTATACATATACATATATCCACTCTTTTTTAGATTCTCTTCCCAAGTCGGCCATTACAGAGTATTGAGTAGAGTTCCCTGTGCTATACAGTAGGTCCTTATTAGTTATATATTTTATATATAGTAGTGTGTATGTGTCAATACCAATCTTCTAATTTATCCCTCCCCCTCTTTACACCCCGGTAACCATAAGTTTACCTTCTACATCTGTAACTCTATTTCTGTTTTGTAGATAAGTTCATTTGTACCTTTTTTTTTTCGATTCCACATATAAGTGATATCGTATGATATTTGTCTTTGTCTGACTTACTTCACTTATTTCACTGACCTAGAGTATGACAATCTCTAGGTCCATCCACGTTGCTGCAAATGGCAATATTTCATTCTTTTTTATGGCTGAGTAATATTGCATTGTATATGTATACCACATCTTCTTTAGCCATTCCTCTGTTGATAGACATTTACATTGCTTCCATGTCCTGGCTATTGTAAATAGTGCTGCAAGACTCAGGACCATTTCTAAAGTTCCTTTTCTTGTTCTCTACCACCTCCTGGTTGCCACCAAGGGAAGGGGATCACACCCCTCCTGTTGACCTGCTTGCAAATTGATGTTGGTAAATTTGAGGTCAGACACTCGGTCTGGGGGTGAGATTATTATTTACATGATGATGTACTTGTGTTCCAGATAATACCATTTGAGTACCACTTCCTTTCCTACTTATTAATATCTTATTTAGACTCTTCTTCCACAGCTTGGAGCTCCATTGGCAGCTGTTTCTTTCCCGGAGTTCACTGCTCTTGGGCCTGGTTCATAGCCTGATTTTACTGAATATCCTCTTCTTATTCCTCCAGATCCAATGCCCACCCTCCTCCGCTATCTGCCTCAGGAGGCAGATCTGCACAGATAACATCAATGGGCCTCCATGCCCTCTCCCTCCCCTTACGCTTTCTGTCTAGATGTGGAGAGAGTTCCACTTCTGTTAGCCCAGAATTTCTGCTCCATCCCTTATGGTTCCTCTACATTTTACTCATGTCTTTAGAATCAGTGTTTTGTATATAAACCCTCTGAATTATTCTAATTTGATGGTACCACCTGTTTCTTTGTCCCCTTATCCTGGATGATTACAACATCTATTCATTCATTCTCTTGTGTTTTTATTTACTGTTATTTTTTGTTATTTACTTAATTATGTATGTAGCAAGCACTTATGCATTATCTACTATTTACCAGTCATTCCACTGAGCTTCTTTAGAGCTCATTCTCTACCAAATAGTCAATAAGCTTTAGATAAAGCTAACTATGAGTTCCTTATCTTAGTTGTGCCATGTCCTATTGGGATAAAGGCCTGTAATTGGGAGACAGGTACTACCAGTCATCTCAAGATATGTCTGTTACTCTTGACACTGAATAAGAGCTTATTTTCATATCAAGCCAGTTTTTTTTGGTTTTGGTTTTTTTTAGTTCACTTAGGCCAAAGTATAAGTAGCAAGTTTTATTGTTTTTAAATCAAAAGACTCATACAAACAGAAGATAAGACTTGTTCTGTTGGTGCCAATAACTGAGTTGTCCATTCACCCCTAGCCTCATTTTTTTTTCATTATTCCTAGATCTGGTCTTTGGCTGGTAACCCGGTTTCGATGGCTACATATAAAGGCAACCTTGAATAATCTCTTGACAAAAGACTTTCTTTGTACTCATATGAGGAGTAGTTGCCAGTAAAAGGATAAGAGGCTTTCACTCCTTAGATCTTCCCTATGTCTGTGGTTTAAGAAGGGGCATCCTTGTCTATTTGGGTAAAGGCAGAGTAAAATTTACTGTCAGGGGTGGAAGGACAGGGTCCTTTCATTTGGGGCTCCTTCAGGCTTTGGTTGTGACATAATAACATGGCTTTTCGGCAGTGACGGTGGAGAAGTGTTTAGTTTGTATTAAAGCCATCTTTGGCTGCATTAATAAAAATTAAGTGACACAACCAAGGAATGTGAAAGTCCTGCTGTTCAATAAAGTGACAAGAAAATATGACTAGGGTTGTGTTCTTCTCAGAGTCGCATTTTAAGAAGGAGAGTATAAGATGGTCACTTTTCAAGATGAAAGTAAAGTCCGGGTTCTGGAGAGCATATCATATGAGAAATATGTGAAAGAAAAGGAGATCACAAAATAACTTTTTAAATATGGAGAAGTAAATTTATTTTTTACAGCTTCAAAAATGAGAAGACTGTGTGTGTATATTTTTTCCTCTGAAATAGAGAGATTACTTCCCAACTCATTTTATGAGGCCAGAATTAGCCTGATACTGCATCCTGTCAAATCCTTTGCAAGAAATAAAAAACCGTAGACCAATATTCTTCATGAGCATAGATACAAAAATTCTAAATGACATTTTAACAAATCAAATCTAACTATATGTATAAAGGACCAAACAGGTTGATCCCAAGAATGCAAACTTGGTTTAACATTTGAAAATCCAAAAAAGAAAATCCTTACGATCATCTTACTAGAGACATCCAGCAATCATTCTTCATTAAGGAAAAACAAAAAACAAAACCAAAAAACCTCTTAGGAGACCAGGATTAGAAAGGAATTTACTCAGTCTGATGAAAACATCTATGGAAAACCCATAGCTAACATCATACTTAATGATGAGAGACTGAATGCTTTCCTCCTAAAACTAGGAACAAGACAAGGATGTCCACTTTCACCACTTCTATTCAGCATTGCACTAGGGATTCAAGTCAATGCAATAAAACAAGGAAAAGAGAGAAAAGTCATCCAGATAGGAAGGGAAGACGTAAGACTATTATTTGCTTTCCTATGTGATTATTTATGTACAAAATCACACAGAATCTACAAGAAATGTAAATAATAAATGAATTTTTCAAGATTTCAGGATATAAGATTTATGTGCAAATGTATTTGTATATACTGATGATTGACTCTTGTAAATTAAAATTTAAAATATCTCATGTACAATAGTATAGCATGAAAAATATAAAATACTTAGGAATAAAATCTGACAGTATATGTGACAGACCTGTTCACGAAAAGCTATAAAATTTTGCTGGGAGAAATTAAGGATGATATGCAGATGTACTCTTTTCGTGGGTTAAAAGACAATATTAGGGAGACACAAGAGGGAGGCAATATGGGGATATATGTATATGTATAGCTGATTCACTTTGTTATACAGCAGAAACTAACACACCATTGTAAAGCAATTATACTCCAATAAAGATGTTAAAAAAAAAAGACAAAATTATTTAGATATATTAGTCCTCCTAAAACTGATCTATAGATTCAATTCAATTCCAATCAAAATCTTAACAGGATTTTTTTTTTTTTCTTTTGGGGAGTAGAAATTGACAAGCTGATTTTAATACCTACATGAGAAAAAGAAGAACAAAGTTGGTGGGCTCACACTTTTTTAGACCTATAAACGTATAGCAATCAAGACAACGTGGTATTTGCATCAAGATAGACAGTAGAACAATGAAACAGAGAGTCTATGGACAACTTATTTTTGACAAAGGTGTAAGGGCAATTCAGTGGAGAAAAGATGTTCTTGTCAATAAGTGGTACTTGAAAAATTAGATATCCATATACAAAAAAATGAACTTCGACCCATGTCTCTCACCATATACAAAAAATAAGTCAAATGGATGATGAAACTGACTATAAAACCTAAAAGAGTAAAACTTCTGGAAGAAAACAAAGGAGAAAATTTTTGTGACCTTGGCTTAGGTGAAGACTTCATAGACATGACCAAAAACAGGAGTATCCATAAAAGAACAAACTGATAATTTACACTTCATTAAAAATTTCTGCTCATCAAAAAACACTAAGTGAATGAAATGACTAGCCACAGACTGGGAGAAAATATTTGCAAAGCTTCTATTTGTTATAGAATTGTATTGGGTGGGCCAAAATGTTCGTTCGGTTTTTTCCATAAGATGGCTCTAGTAGCACTTAGTTGTCTTTTAACTTCATTCAAAACAATTTTGTTAGATTGTATGTGATAGCGGTCATATCAGTGTGCATTTAAAAAAAGACTTATCAAAATTGGTGAATTTTTGTGTAGCCATTTTAATATTGAAGATGGAAGGAAAAAAGCAACATTTTTGGCATATTATGCTTTGTTATTTCAAGAAAGGTAAAAACGCAACTGAAACACAAAAAAAGGTTTGTGCAGTGTATGGAGAAGGTGCTGTGACTGATCGAACGTGTCAAAAGTGGTTTGCGAAGTTTCGTGCTGGAGATTTCTCGCAGGACGATGCTCCACAGTCGGGTAGACCAGTTGAAGTTGATAGTGATCAAATCGAGACATTAATTGAGAAGAATCAATGTTATACCACGCGGGAGATAGCCGACATACTCAAAATATCCAAATCAAGCACTGAAAATCATTTGCACCAGCTTGGTTATGGTAATCACTTTGATGTTTGAGTTCCACATAAGTTAAGCAAAAAAAAAGCTTCTTGACCATATTTCCACATGCAATTCTCTACTGAAACGTAATGAAAACGTCCTGTTTTTAAAACAAATTGTGACGGGTGATGAAAAGTGGATACTGTACAACAATGTGGAACAGAAGAGATCGTGGGGCAAGTGAAATGAACCACCACCAACCACACCAAAGGCCAGTCTTCATCCAAAGAAGGTGATATTGTGTATATGGTGGAATTGGAAGGGAGTCCTCTATTATGACCTCCTTCTGGGAAACCAAACAATTAATTCCAACAAGTACTGCTCCCATTTAGACCAACTGCAAACGGCACTTGACGAAAAACATCCAGAATTAGTCAACAGAAAATGCATAATTTTCCATCAGGATAACTCAAGACCACATGTTTCTTTGATGACCAGGCAAAAACTGTCATAGCTTGGCTGGGAAGTTCTGATTCATCCACCATATTCAACAGACATTGTACCTTCGGATTTCCATTGATTTAGGTCTTTACAAAATACTCTTCATGGAAAAAATTTCAATTCCCTGGAAGACTGTAAAAAGCACCTGGAGCAGTTCTTTGCTCAAAACGATAAAACGTTTTCGGAAGATGGAATTATGAAGTTGTCTGAAAAATGGCAGAAGGTAGTGGAACAAAAGGGTGAATACATTATTCAAAAAAGTTCTTGGTGAGAATGAAAAATGTGTCTTTTATTTTTACTTAAAAAACCGAAGGTACCTTTTGGCCCACCCAATATCTAGGATAGAAAATGAACTCTAGAGTGCAATACTGAGAAAACAAACACCCCAATTATAAATGGGCAAAGATCTGAACAGTTGACCAAGGTATGTGGATGGCATATAAACATATGAAAAGATGTTCAACAACATTAGACTTCAGGGAACTACAAGTTACAAGCACTGCAAGATGCCATTACCCAACTATTGGAATGACCAAAAGTTCAAAGGCTGACCATACTTAATGTAGACAAGGATACAGAGGGATCTAGAACTTTCATACACTGCTGGTGGGCACATAAAATGGTGCACCCACTTTGGACAACAGTTTGGATGGTTCTTTAAAAAGTTAAATGCATACCTATCATGCGATCCAGCCATTCCGCTTTCAGATATTTATCCAAGAGAAATGAAAACATACCTAGACTTGTACATGAATATTCATTCATAGCAGTCTTATTTGTAATAGCCCAAACTGGAAATAAATGTTCATGAACAGATGAACACATTTTTATATATCCATACAACAGAATTCTGCAGCAAAGAAAAATAATGAACTCTTAATATACACAAAAACCTGATGGATCTCAAAATATACACCTTGACTGAAAAGCTAGACAAAAAAAAGATGTTTGATCTCATTTATATAAAATTCTAGGCAATGCAAACTAATTTATGGTGACAGAAAACAGATGAGTGAGCTCTTGGGGACAGGGTAGGGGTAGGGGCGTTACCAAGCAGCTGAGGAAATGCTGGGGTGATGGATATGTTCATTGGGTTGTTTGTGATGATGGTTTCACGGGTGTAGACATATGTCACAAAATCCAATTGTACACTTTAAATATATGCTTTTCATGTTGATTATATGTCATTAAAGGGAGAGGAGGGGAAGAGAGACAGAGAAATCAAGCCTATGCCCCAGGTAAGTTATGTGCTTTAGTAAGAGGATGATGGTAGTTTTGAGACTGAAACACAATTTCTCTGCATCCTTACAAAATAGCCCTGGGCTGTAAGCAGCTTCCATACTCGTGTCCTCTCCCCCTCCCCCATTCTTTCCCTTCTTTCCTCTCTCCTTCCTTTCTCACTCCCTTCTTCCTTTCCTTCCTTCCATTGTGAGATTAAAAATTATATGTTATCTTAAGAGTTAGCAAAGACTTTAATTTCTGAAAATGATCCTCTAAATTCCTTAGGATTGCAGGGGATACATTAGCACCTGGAATAGCAGGAGAAAAGGAAACAAAAGAAATACTTCAATTGCTCTGCATTAGACATGAACACTTAGGAGTGGAGCGAAGAGACAACTGATAAGAGAAACATGGCAACATCACGGAAGCACTTTTCAGCCCTGGGGATGTCTAATAGTCCATTTTAATTGTGTTGGTGTTGCTGTGATAGAAAATCTCTCTGTGGAAAGGCTCTGTGGAAAGATACGGCTTTGTCCTCTCACAGCTCTCGGGTATGTTACATTTTTAAAAAATCACAATATGATATGATGAGTACCATGACAGTGGTGACACTTGAGGTTGGTGGGTGTCCTCGCTCCAGAATTTCCACATGGGGTGACCTTGTGACAGCCATGTGGCTGCAGTGGTTGTGACCTTGAAGCAAGCTCTCTCCCCTTCTCTCTCTCTAGCACTTTACCTAAGAGCTATATAAAATCATAATAAAAACAATAACGTTAAAAATAATGAAACAAAATGTCCATTATCGGCACCCAACAAATAATGTCAGACAGTGAGATTTTTGAGGGTGCTGCAGCTCTGGCACTCCACACACGCCTTGGTACCTCTGTGCATGACGTGGCACAGAGACACTCTCCAGGATGACTCCCTGAATGTCCCCTTCAGTAGGTGATGTTGGAGGACGTGCGGGAGCCCGTGAGGCAGACACCGTGGGGTAGGGTCTTCTGTACAGAGTCCACAGCAAATGCAAGTGTGTCAGTGAGAGACTTCCTGTTGGCCAGTTTCTGCTTGGAAACTAGGATTCACAGACATCGTGACAAGAACTAGGTGATTAGCTGTTGCTTCTCCTTGGCTGCTGTGGGACAGGGCAAAGCACACAGACTTTGGATGATAATCCAGATTCCACTTCTGCCCCATCTCTATGGCCTCGGGCCTTACCTGAGTAATTCAATCAAAGTCTCAAGTTTTTTTCATCTCTAATATGAGAAAAATAACACTTTATTGGAAGAAACTGTAGGTGCAGAAACAATATATATTTAAAAATACATAGCACCTGGTACCTAGTACATATGTCATCATTTTAATTTAGTTCTATTGTTGTTATCTCCAGGGCTCAAATTATTACCTGAGATTAGATTGCAACACTTAGGGAAGGGCCATGGGAGTTCCCAGATAGGGCTGCTATTCGCATCAATAAAAAGAAGAAAAAATGGGTTTAATCCTTACTGAGTATGCAGCTCTGTCCCAGGCTTTTGGTAGATGTGCCAAAGATTTTAGCACATCTAAGAAGTCCATGAGTTGGAAAAGACCAAACTGACACACTTGAAGCAACTAGACAATGGTATCATATAATCAATTATCGGTATGCGCTGTATAGGCAAGAGATGTCACAGGACCCTTATGCTACTAGCATCCTATTGTCTTTCTTAAGTCTCTGTACAGGATGATATAAGCAGTTCAATGCAATGTGCAAAGTACTAAGTGGTCCCCTAGTGGCCAGAAAGAGTTAATACTACATCTACCCTGAGTGGAACAAGTAAGAACATTGTTTACTCTCACTTTACTTCCCAGAGTATATTCATCTGAACTGGTATGAGTTTCTGATTCTAAATCAATTCATTGTTCAATTACAGGCAACTGAAATTATCTCCTCCAATATTATTAATCACACTGAACTTCCTGCTCCCCAATGCACTCCTAAACTCACATTTCTCATAGCTTACTGATTTGTACAGATTGTGCCTTTGTCAGGCTTCCCATATTAAGATATAAACCTTTTTGAAGGAAGTAACTGGGTTACTGCTATCTGGGGGTAACGTACATTCCGGTGTTCCCAGGGCAGTCCTGGCTTATGCTTGTTTGCCCAGTGTAATTGTTAGTATTACCTTCTTTTGTGATCATAATTGTTCCAGTCTTAGTAATAAATTATATGGTTCCCCTAGTGCCATCTCTTGCTCCTTCCTGCTCTTTCTTCCCCATTGAACATTCCAGAAATACTGATCTAACTCCTGACCAGACATGAGGTCAATCTGGATGTGATCTCTCACTCCAGCCATCACCAGAGTTTATCTGGCTGGTCAGGAAGCCGTTCTCTTTTCTCTTAAACACTCCCCATGTGCCCTTTCATAAGTTGCAGTCGCAGTCAGAGAAGAGGACCACTGCTGATTGTTGGTGACGTGTGTGCTACTAAGTTCCCTTGTTTCCCTTTCCTCACAGGCTCTCACAGGTTCTAAAAGTCACCTCTAAGCCCGTCTAATGCTATGACGTGTTGGTTGGGTAGAATAAGCAGAGCCTGGGTCAGTCATTCTTAGCAAACATCCAGTCGATGAAATACACTATTGTGCAGGCTGTGATGGTAAAATGAATGTGTTAAAGGTGAAAGAAGATGATCTAGACACCAACAGTGAACCAGAACAGGAGGAAATTGTGAACTTTTTCAAGATACAGCACAAGGCTTTTCCACAATGGCCCAAATGTCACCTTTTATCATAGTCGGAACAATACGGACACCTGTAAAATTCATTCAAGTGAGACTTTCAAACTCAAATTTATGCTTGATGTGTTAGAACTAAATTGGTACATTTACAGACTAGTTGTGTGAATGCAACATGATTGAACTGTTTTGGAATCCAGCAATGGACTTGTGAGTGCCTTGTTAAAACGGAGTACACTTGTCTTGCTCAGAACAGATTTCTTAGGAAGCATTCCTATCTCCTTACATGATTTGTTTCAAATGATTTAATAAAGTCAGCAACTAAAATAACATCTTAATGGGTGATTCAATTCCAAATGCCAAAATAAAATTGTTACAAATAAAGAGGCATATACAACTATGCTCATATTCAGAAACTGCTTTGTGATTTTGATGAAGACTCAGAAATAAAATATTACTCTAAATGGCTTACACAATACATTTCCTTTTTTATTTGTTCTCTCTTCCTCTCATTATCTCTGACCTGTTTCTCTCTCTTTCATGCTGCTACTCACATCTTAACCATATACATTTTACATGTGAATGAGATTATGAATCTATGGCTCTAGGAGATAAATGTACATGCATATACTATAAACGGTATTGCACTGTTTTCTTTACACCTTGTTATCTTATACTTATGAAGAATAAACCTTAAAAATAAGGATCTGCCAGATAGGTATTGTAATAATAAAATGCATTAAAAGTTATCATTGGAATAATAAGATTTGGGGAATTTCAGCACCAAGCAGTTACTTATAAAATACCAATGGAATAATTCTGGATTCATTACATAACACTGAGTACAAACAATGGTGTTTTGTAAACCAATAAAGATGGTCTGCAAAGGCCTGGATGGGAACCATTCTGAGTTGGTTATGACAACAGAGGTAAAAGTCAAAGATCTTCAGTGTGACTGTGAGTAGTCAATTCTGCTAAAGGATTTCAAGGAGAAATTCAGAGGTTATTATTTTATTACTGCCATTCAAACTTTGACCTAGGTTGTGTATTCATTCTTTCATACGATGAATGTTTAAGCTCTTCCTCTTTTGCCACCAATAGAGTATGCCTAACACTGGGTATACAGAGTTGAACATGCAGTAATTATAGTTAAATGTTCAATGAAATAAAATGATGTACATTCCACTAAATAGTCATGTTCAGGATTATGAACTTGGAATGATCAAGTTATTGCAATGGTTGCCTCCTTGTGTTGGCTACTAGAAGGTTCAGAGCCTAATTTGCAAATATATAAGACTTCTGAATGTATTTTGTGCTGACTTCACTCTTTGGTTCATTTGATTTCTTGGGAGCTATATTTTCCTTAGTCCTAATACTTAACCTATTTTATGTTTTTACTTTAGTGTATTAATCTTTGTAAGTCATGTGTAGAGACATAATCATATCTAAGAATTCCCCCCAAAGTCCTGTAAACGTTATCTCATAACACTTATCTTAGTCATCTCAAGTTTAATTCCTTCCGAGTGGACATGAAACATTAAGGATTATCTAATAGTGTAACACAGAATCAATGATTTATAGACAGTGGTTAATTATTTTCCCCCATTGTACAAGTTGTTGTCTTTCTGCCAAAATGTCAGAATGTTTTACATAATCCACACTATCACGGTAGTGCAAAGCAGAGCAAGAAGACAGACCCTTCTCTAAGGTTTTGTCTGACACTCATTTGTGCGGAAACAAATTAGTAGCCGATATCATTTCAGCTGTGGCAATACAGTTAAAGGCGAGCCTGATAATTGTAGGCAGACAGACAAGAGTCCTCAGCAATTAGTTAAGAAAACCAACACATTTAAAGAAGAATTCATTCCGGTTCTGTGGTGGATCAGTGCAGGATAACAATGGGATGCAGAAGACAATAAGTGAATTACTAAGAACGTGGGTGCTCAAGAAGAGGCTCCAGCCACAGCTGGGCAGATACACTGCGGACCTCCTCTCTTGGCGTGGAAGAATCGGAGCTCAAAATCCACCCTCGTCATCTCTCGCTTGTTTCATGATGTCAGTCAGTCATTCTTAACTAATCCTTTCTATTGCAATTATTATTAAATCATGATCCCCAGCAAACATTTGCTATCAAGACCCTCCAGCTCAGAGCAGGGAGGCAACTTCCTTGGAGAATGATGCTTTCTACTGGCTACAGTTACAGTTTGCTTTTCAGCTTCCTCCATAATTTTATTTGGAAAGCTCTGAGAATGAAAAATAATTCTGCTCTGATGCATCCTGCACCAGCTTTTTTCTCCTTTTCTTTCTCGTTGCCTTTCTCTTATCTCCAGCTCTTCTACTGGCGTGACCCTGATTGACACCTCACGAGTTTCCTCCCTACGGTCAGAAGTTTGTGTTGTGGCCGAGCCCTGAGGTCAGGTATGGGCGCAGTTAGAAAGCCGGCGTCTGCGGTTGAGGTGTTTGTTCTGTGGTGTGTGATGCGTCGAGCGGAACAAACTGTTACATACACACCGCCACAGATAGGACAGAGAATCTTCTCGTATGTCTCCATTGGAGAAGCAGAATCAGAAAGACTACTACTAATTTCAATTCCTACAGGAATCAGGAGGCTGGGTGAAGGCCAGAATTGCCTTGAATTTTAATCTTATCGCATATCCAAGAACACATTTATTAAATATTATAGGGAAAAATGCTTCAGTTCCACTTCTTAAATTAATCCTTAATTCCTAGGAAATACTCTCTATCTGATATGTTCTAAGAACACAACCCACGTGGTTTCAATGTGATCCACCCATGTTTCCCAGCTTAAGAAAACGCCGAGTCGGAAAATCAGCTGACATGTGGGCCTAGAGCTGGAAATTACTTTCACACCTGCGAGATCTTGCCCAGCTCTTTGCTACTCACTTTCATTATGTCATGAGGGACATTACTGGAATGACTTCAGTGATTTGAAAGACAGCTGTGGAGGCAGGCTACTGATTTCCTACTATCTAATTTCCTTAATACCTGATTGGAAATCCTAAAATAACCAAGATATTGATGTTGCCAACTCTTTTCACGATAAAAAACAAAGAAATGTCACTTTATGATAATTCTGGGTTTTATGTCTTTTTAATGACAAAGTCATCTAGTATGTATTTCCCCTTGGAACTACTCTAGACATACAGATTTTCAATTTAGCATGCAGAGTTATCAAAATCTTAAGTGTTTATAAA